>NC_089752.1:116977956-117277956 GCF_040412425.1 Macrobrachium rosenbergii | reverse complement strand
AGAAAGTTATACCTTTAAGAAATTATATCTTTAAGTTTAATGTAGCCAGACTTCCCTATTCACACAGAAGAACAAGTAATTTAATGACTGATAAAACCTATTTGCTGCTCATCTGAAGTAGACTCCTATAAGTGAAAATTGGAGTAAGAGATAGAAGAAAAAGACCAAAGTGAATAGATAAAAAGTATGATAGAAAATAATTAAGGGAAAGCACACTGTATGTCGTTGGTAACTCCCTATGGGATAGAATTCCAAAAGAGAGGGATACTAACCTAAGACTCCCTATGTTTAATGAGAACCCTAATAATATCCCAAGGAAATTAGGAGGTTTTCCACTGTACACACAAGCACTGTGCTGAATTACTAGTCTACTCTGAATATGAATATATCCAAAATAAAAAAATCATTGATGCCTTTCTTTCGAAATGAAGACACCAAATTACAGTGAGCACAGGGCACTGTTCAAATACCCTACCTTAATAAGAGTAGTAACTAGAGTGAGCACAGAATACTGTTCAAATATCCTACCTTAATAAGACTAGTAACTAGAGTGAGCACAGAGCACTGTTCAAATATCCTACCTTAATAAGGCTAGTAATTAGCATGAGCACAGAATACTGTTCAAATATCCTACCTTAATAAGACTAGTAATTAGAGTGAGCACAGAATACTGTTCAAATACCCTACCTTAATAAGACTAGTAATTAGAGTGAACACCAAACACTGTTCAAATAGCCTACCTTAATAAGAGTAGTGGCATATTTAGCCAAGTATTTGTGGAGCAACTCTGGTCCGTGTGAGGCAGCCGTTTCAAAGGCACGCGTCCACTGACCACCTTCCACGTACATGTCTAGAGCACCTGTGAGATCTACATCAGCCAGAGCCTCAGCTTTTCCTTCGTTTTTCAAGAATTCTTTGTATGCCGAATCTACATATGATTCATACCTGAAAGTTTTGCAAAAATGAAACTTAATAACAGGTAAAAACTTCTACTTAGACTATTTGTAAAATGGCAAAAAACAAACTTTTTATTTTGAAAAACTTTTTATTTTGAAAAACTCAGAACTGAAATTACTACAAGCTTTCGCAAAAGGTTTATGGAGGATAAAATACAAACTTACTGACATTGTAATTGCAACAAAACTAGCAAGTGCTTCGAATGGGGATCATGAAGGATTTTTTGTAGAAACTAACAATACTGCAAGCTTTGAATATCCAATAACTAAGTGGACAATCACAAACAAAAGGGGCATGAAAATGAAATTATGGTCTTCAGAGCCATATAAAGAAAATGAACATAATTCAGACTTGAGCTTATACGTACATAGTTTCAATATGTCTCATCTCTTTACTGTTGATAATACCTGGTTCATTAGCACAAATTACAAGGTGCAATCAAACAGTTGAGACTACATCCATAATGAACAAAAAACCATACCTGATTTACATTCAGCTTACATCCCTTTTAAAGTACAGTAGTCACCTCATACTGTGATTCTCTACTCCCATTACTTTTACCATGCTTGGAATGCTCCTAACAAGTACAATCTGCAATTCATGCTGATTTTTATTGTGCTAAAACAGCAGGTCTTCAGCTTGTACTGCTACCTGAGGAAAAAACAATAAACAGTAATAACACATTTCTTGTCATTAAGGGGTGAGAAGCAATGACTGCTAAATCTGGCTTTTTGCTGAAGGGCCGTCACCATTGAGGACAGCCAATAAGTATCATGGATGGTGACTGTAATGCCTAAAAAAACAGCACCTCCTGGGAGCATTCAAAGCATGGAGCCAGCATTCTAGTGGTTTACTACTGCAGACTTTGACAGGAACCTTGGAACATGATCAAATGTTGCAGGGCAAGTTAGAAGGTCTCAGGAGGCTACTCAGTAAGTGTTTGGAGAACACTCACAATGAGGACATCTGACCCATCACCAGCTAGAAATGGCCAGCTGTTGTCTACTGTCCATGGTGAGATTACCATGGACAGCACAGCAAGGCAAAAACAATGATGATCAGGATCAGCAGAAGCTGTTATCATCTCAGGCATGGCACCAAATAGAACTGCAGTCATTAAAGGAGGGGGTTTAACCTCAAATGACACCAATGGCACCTCCTTGGCCCTCTCCCCCTTGGAGTCAAACCTCGTCCACTTGGAAGGCAAAATTCTACACATTCCTTGCAGAAAAAGCCCACAATACATTCTAGACCCCTGCAAAAACAACATGAAGACTACAAACATCTATAAGCCCATGACATCTACATTGCTCCTGCATTCTCTCATTCATCATCAAGAACAAGCAAGTCACAAACCCAGATCAAAAACAGGTACTCAAAAAGAAGACTGCAAAAGGCTAAGTCAACTTCACAAATCATATAAAGTCTGTGGCCACAGAGCAACTCTGGAAACATGTTGACACAACTGTGGCAGAAGAAGAAGTGGGAACAGCAGGTGAGTGAGAGTGGCTTCCACTTCCTTTTCACCCACACATAAACCTGTAACTACCTCGTTAACATATTCAACAATGAACCAAGTTTTGCCAAAAATATGACCTGTGTTTGTTGGAACAAACACTAACATTAGCAAACAGTGACTGAAGAAAATTTGTGAGTAAAACTAGGTTTACTCAGGTGAGAAGGGGGTCATCCATTACTAAACACACACTCACACACACACACACACACACACTCTGTAAAAAACTTTATCGACTGAACCAGCTTTTGACGAAGGTATTTGTACATAAACTAAATTTTGTCTTTTCTTGGAACGAATACTAACATTAACGTCCGTTCGAATGTAGCACTAACCTTGGTTCCAATTCTCTTGCAACTTTCTTGGCTTTACTCCATTCTTGCCCTGTTATGAAAGCATCTATGGCCTCTTTGACCAAATCACCTGCCAAAAATAGCTGTGCAGCTGCAGTATATCGTTTAATCTCTAGAAGCCGAGGACCTGTTAAAACAGACGTGACTCTTAAAACAATATTTACTTCATGAACTAACAATAATTTGTTATAAAGGCTTATCAGTAACAGATTTTAAAATTAAGGTACATATGCATGTAATTTTACCATACTGATAAAAGCACTCAATCTATGACTTTGATTCAGAGAGGTGCACAGATAGATAGCTTAAACAAAAACATACCACATAATAAACCACACAATACAAAGCTGTATACAGTATATGTAATCAACTTGTAGCTAATGTTGTTCCTCTGCAACTAGGTTGCAATACCAAATACCAGATAGCAAAAACCATGCCAACCTAAAAACATACAGCAAAATACCTGCTAATGAAAATACAATTCCCTTAATACTGAATTTAAGCTGAACTATTGGACAGATGCTTGCTGAAAACAGCTTCAATCACTGTTCTTTATACTCACTACCAAAAGACAATAAAATTGATGAAATGGAGCATTTAATTATCAGAGACAATACTAATGATGAAGACCAATTACACATCCTATGTTTCCAAAAACTGGAATTGCATTTACTTCTATCAGCAGAAGGTACCAGCTCAATATAGAGCAGAAATTCAGTGATAACCTGCTAAAAGGACATACCATTACTATACAGCTGTCAATTAGAGTGCAAATAGCCACAAATGCTGTCATCTCTAGTGTAATTACACTCCACAGTGTGTCTGATGTTCAATGTTACAAATCACACAGAGTACCACACTGAAAAGAACTGTAACCTACCAAGTGATCTGGCTAAATCTTCAGCTTTCTCTGGTAAAAATTTAATGGCAAGCTCTCCAGCTTTAGTCCAAGCCTTCTCCAGTATGTTAGCATCATTGGTCATCCCAGAATTAACCTGTAAAGAAAGCATGACATTTTTTTCAGCATAAAATGTTATATTTTCATTGCATGTCAATAAAAACAAAATTTTTTACACCCCTATGAATCATTGATAGATGTCAACAAAACCAAAAAAATATATATGACATTGCAAATTACAAACAGCAAAGGAACAATATTCAATCAAATTTTATTGCTCAGTTTTCCGAGTTTGCAGTAAATGTCCATAACCAATATCACTCAAGCTAATCTTGATTAGCTACTCATGCAGTTCAATCCTCACAGTATGTTACCATGATGCTAGATACTAGTGAGGACATTCACTATCCGCTCTAAAAAAAAATGTCTACAGTACAGTACTTATTAAACTCATCCTTATTTCAAAGCTCATACTTTTACCATGAAACCGGGAAAGTTTCATATTTCTTATGAATTTCAAAACTCCTGTGATAATAAGGCCACATGCTAATTCTTCCATACCTTTGAATAGCAGTCAACTGCTCTTGCATATTCTCCAGACTCTTCCCACTGCCTAGCTTGGCTAATGAGTGTCTGTGCGTCTTGGGAACCGCGGCTCAGTACATTTCGATCGTACTCGTCTTGAAGGACACTCAGTTTGTGAGGTAGGTATTCTTTACAAACTCTCAGCGCTTCAGTCCACTGGTTGCTGTCCTAGATATAAAAGATTGATTATTTATAGCAAGCATGAGCTGAAAAATCTGTTAGCATACTGTATATGTACTGTACATGAATTACTGTGGGTGACTGCATGCTGAAATACCCAAACCTATATATTAAAATTACCACCAAAACACTGGAAAAATATTTACCTGGAGAGGTACTACAGCATACTTACTAAATCAATCAGGTATTGTTTAAAACTGATTATGGCTGGCAACCATACAGTCAAATATTTATCTAATTACAAAATGAACATATTCCCTTTTTAAAATAATTTCCATACATATGTGATAAGTTAGTTTAAGTTGGTTACTGACTCACTCCAGTATGCTTCAAGTGTTTAAGGGATGTCTGAACATTTGCAAGCATGACTTTGTCAAATAAACATTCTGTACTCCAATATAACACATGAGGGATCTAGTCAAGACTTCATTATACTTTATTGTACATTAGACACATACAGTACGTCAGAAACTTTTGAAAAATGAAATCTGCTTCCTCCAAGCCTTGGCCCATACCCCAAAAAATTACCTATTAAGGGGGTTATCATTAGTAAGGCTGACAAATCACTCCTGCCTTTCTCCAAGAAACTGAACAAGGTTAGTTATCACCATTATGTTCAAGAAGCCAGCATCATTCAAATTTTCATAAAACATTCATTAAAAAACTGGGTAAATAAGATTTAAAAACTGGGACATTTACAAAGACAAAAAGTTAACAATCAACAAAAAAAAATTTACCCCCAAAATTTACCACAGATACGGTGGAACCCCCGCTTATTCGTGATTCAGCAATCGCAGATTTTTCTGTAATGCATTTTTCAATAAATCGTGGAAAATTCTGTATCATATGAGTTGTAGTGCAGGTAACAGTACTAATGGGGGTAACAAATACATGGACAAAAACAGTTATTGAGCAACTGCATTTCGCATTACCATATACACCATGTCTTGTCAAGTTTCTCGGAAGGTAACACATTCACATTATTATACAATGAGAACTCAATGGTCTGGTTAAGCTACCTAATAATAGCATAATCAGAAAGTTATCACAGAGTGCATTCCTACAGAAACACCAAACTACTGTTCTCAAATTGATGATATAACAAAGACTACTAATACCATATTGCCAATACTGATTCTGGTGAATATAAGAAGAAAAATTTGGCATTGTCTATTTGCATGAAGAGCATTCACCCTAAACATTAGTAGTTTACAACAAATTTCCATTTCACTTAAAATCTAATCAACTTTTCCTTGGAAAACATCCCATGTTACAAACATTTCCAATTAAACGCTTCAACATTATTTTGAGATATTTTGAGAACAGACAGACACCACTGAATGCCAAAGCTTTGTCCAAATTTCTTGGACAGAGGTCACGACAAACCAAATGTTACGAGTAAGCGTACCTTCTGAACCAAGCCATGGTAGTAATGCATAACACTGCTCTAATAAGATCTACAATAATGCAATAAACCCTTACCCTGTAGAATTTCACTGCCAACTCTGGCCTCTGGGCCCTCAGCAGAAGAGCCTCTGCTCTCGGGTAATCTCTCTCCGAGAATGCTACCTTTGCCTGGCCCACAAGTACATCTCCAACCGAGTCTGGGTCGTGTGCTTCGGCAACTCTCTGTGCACTCTCCCAATCTTGAGCATGGACATACCTTAAAATAACAGTATATTATTGAAAAGTGAAATAATAAAAGTGAAAAAATAATCATTTCAACATTGCTGAAATTCCCAACTTATAATTTGTTGCTTACTGTATATTATACAAAAATAGAACAAATTACTTTTATGACTCAAGACATGCAGAAACACTCACATAAGAACTGCTTCCTTTGGTTTTCCAGCTTGAATAAACTCTGACTCTGCTTCGGAATATTTTCCGTCGTCCTCCAAGGCCATGGCACACTTGTAATGAATGTCTGGTACTTTCTGCTTCATGGCAGTTCTTGCGAGTTCAAAAGCAAACTCAAACTGTTTAGAAAAAAATAGATGTCTGACTAATAGATTACTTCATAGTGCAATAAACTTCAAATTATTGCAAATATTTCATTCATTATCATGATAAGCTTAGAAAACATAAATACTGCTCCTCTTCTTAAAACCAATTCTGCATAGAACTACTCAAGCAATTCTGTCATAAATAAAAAAATATCTAGTACTGTACTATATTCTCTCACAGACACCTGTGAGAGCTTTGACTGATTGTATTTATACCTAATTTCTAATAGTAAACTTTCCACATATACAGCTTTTTCATATCTGAATTTTCCTAAAATGTTGAGCCAGATCCATATGGATCTATGTGGAGACACATATCCTTGTAAATATGTGTCTTAAACCTACAATGATGGCCTATGCTACCAGTATATTCCCAGCACAATGTATACCGTAACTGAAATTCTTTTTCTGTTATAATGAAGCTTCATAATTTTCATAATTTCCTGACCAAAATAGTAACAGATATTCTTTTTATTCACCAGCATCTTTGACAATTATCTTTATTTATTTTTCTTTACAGTGGACCCTACTTTCTTCTTCCTGATATGTTGGTCAAACAGAAAAGCATTAGTTTTTGAAATATTAATTTCACCAAAACATGGCATGCCATATCGGGAAGGACACCCCAAGAATATATCATCTTCAAGTGATATCCTATAATGAACATGCTGTCCCTGTCTCACTCAAAGAACCCCCATTTTTTCCTTCCTTCCCCCAAAGCAAATCCACAATAATGAAATAGACAAAACACCACAATATTTTCTGACACATTATTATCATTGTTATGATTAAGAAGATGAACCCTATTCATATGGAACAAGCCCACCACAGGGGCTACTGACTTGAAATTCAAGCCCCCAAAGAATATGGTGTTCATTTGAAAGAAGTAACAGAAGGTAAAGAGAAATGCAGAAAGAGGAGATCAGTTATAATAAAAATAAATAAATAAATAAATAAATAAAAATGTAAATAAATCATTACACTTACAGCAGTGTAAGCAAAAGGTATCATATATATGTGTAATAAAATGGATGGCTCTAATTCATTAGTGACTTGTTATAATGCACATACAGTATATGAAATTGAGTGGGGAACAATGCATCTTTAAGATAAGAGGAACGCTAATTCTTTTTAAGATAAATCACTTCAGTTACACACCTGCATACTTTCACAAGCATAATCAATACACTGCTCCAACAGGCCAAATTTATTAAGCAACTTCACAGCAGCATCACCACGGAGAGTTCGAGCCCATAAGAACGTCACCTGCTTCCCGGCATTCGCTCCTCCTTCATGTTTTGCTACCTATGTAACATACAAATAACAACATTGAAATCAAATTTAACAATTAAAGACTATTAATAGTGGGTATTCGCTGGAATTCTACGCACTCCTCAAAGTGAATTATCTGTCTGGTAGTTCCAATGTTTTACTTTTACAAAATTCTAAGAACCTTGCTATATACAGATTCATCTTGAAAAATCAATTTCAAAATGCAACTAAAGGTTTTTTAAGTTTTATATTAACAATAGTTCATGCAAAAACTTAATGTTGGACTAGATACTGTAAAATAAAGACCTCTTCAAATACCATAATACTAAACAAAAATGCCAAAAAAACTACCTATATAAATTACACTGAAAACTTCGTTAAAATCTACATCTCTCCAAATGTGAATTTCTAATGTTTTCATAGACAATTTAAGAAAATTAAACAGTAAAGGAAACCAGCACCTCAACTTGACATCACATGGCCAAAATTTTTTTTATAAAGATTAACCACTAAATGAAAGGTTATTTTTTAAAAACAATTGTTTTTTCACACAAACTCATTACTGTGACATTTAGCTCACTTTCACATACAATGGAATCCCTGAAACTTCACTCCTGGCCAAGACAATATGGCAGTGTAGCTGTAACCTTGCACAAGCATACCTGAATCTTCAGCAGCTGCTTTACTCCTTTGCATTGTCCGACCAATTAGGTGCGAGATATGGTGGAGTTGAGAAGTGGGAACCCCACATTATAAGTAAAGTAATGGGTTTGCAATAAAAAAAATTTGAAAGTTAATTTTATTTTCAAACTTATATTTGTTTCACCACAAATCCATTTCTTATAATCAGCCCAAATCACATTTAAGTTAGGAAGGATCAAGTTGCTAAACACCTCAGAGGAGGCTGATTAAGAAATGTTGGATCTCTGCTACAGCACCTGGGTCTGAGTTGAACAACTCAGCTAATGGCTCTAAAAGGTTCGGTGTGTTGTATTTGTAATGCCTAAGCTCTGATATCTGAAGTAACTCCAAGAAGTCTGAAATTTGTATACTATTAGGAAGTCCTTTATACTGTAAGATACTCCTAAATGTAAGTAATGCAGTGAAGAACTGTATTCTTCCATTATTTAAGGCATCCAGATGAATGACACAGGAATATCTAAATCTTGAAGGATCCTATACTGGGCAATGTGAGGAGAACTATGGCATTGACAATGATGATGACTTTTGAAACTAAAGCCTCAACTGAAGTAAGAACCTCTTGCCCCTTACTACACCGGGTCTGATGATCACTAGTCTAATCACCTGTGTGTCACATCCCTAAAGTAAAAGCCTGCAAACATTGTTTGGAACCTCCACATACCTGTCAAAAAAACCCAGCTGCCATGAAGATTCCTCATAAGAAGCAAAGCAGTTCAGAGAGCTCAGATCTCATGGAGAAGCACCTTCACTTCAAAGGCTGTCTATGACCTTCTATCTTGGAAATTTTGACTGCTAGGTGACAACAAATTTTATAATCTGTGAAAAGTAAGAGCTTCCATGGAGGTGACGATGGACCAGCGAGACTCCTACCATGTAGTTCTGAGAGTCCTGTCGCCAATGAAGATCTTAGGCATTGTTTAGTAAGGGGACTGGGTGAATGTCTGGTTGTTTTGCTACTCCAGGGCCTGCTAAATTACAGCTGTGGGGAACAAACCATGAACCAACTACAAGAAACTAACTTTTCCAGGGAGATTAGATGACCAATCAAAGGAAGCCACACCTTGGAAGAGAGATCCAGTGTAAATAAAAGCTTTAGTATCAATGAGAATGATCTCTGGATCCAGTCTTCCCTTTTTCCTTCTGACCTAAAAACCCAAGTGCTGTCATTACTGGAAAAACTGATGAAGATGTTCACGAAGTTCCGAGGGGAACAGTGGCATCACAACCCACTCGTTAAAGATCTGTGGACCTTACTCCATTTTTGTGTCCATACGCTACTGTCACAGGAATCCTCATGAATATTTGAGAGGCACTGGCTAGGCTAATACAGGGTACTCTGAACTGTATTTATTTTCATTATGGGAGGGGGCTTAAAATCACTATAGCTTTCTGTAGCATATGTTTACTCAAAATATGTTAGATAAAATGTAAATGTGACAAAATGGAAATGTAATTGGGAAAGATGACACCAGCTTTTACAGCTGAAGGAAATGCAAGTGAAACAGAGCAAAGGAACTTCTGAGATTGCAGTGCAGTGTTACTCTCTGTCACATAATCATAATCCAAATCATTCTCCCCAAGAAGCCCTCTGATCAACTACAGTGCAAACAGACAAGACAATGCTCCAACTGAAATTTGTGAATACATTTCCAAAACTCAGACCAGTACATATAAATTTTTCCAAAATTATTTAACAATTGTAGTGAAAAATAATGAACATTTCTTCATCTGCAAAGTAAAGTTTGCTATGAAAGTTAAGACAATGCATCTAAACGGCATGGGAACAAGACATTTAACAGAAGTTGTTCGTGAGTGTATCATCTTTTCGAAAACTCACACTTACGATTTTAAAACCTACCCTGTATGCATCTTCCCACATGTCAACATTGCGATACATGTTGACAGCAGCTTTCCAGTCTCCTGCATCTATGAAATGTTTTTCTGCATCACGATAATTGCTCTCCTGTTCTAGTTCGCCAGCCAAGTGTAAATGAGTTGACTGAACCAGGTCAGGGTGGTAATGAGAAACCAATCGCATCATCTGTAATTGAAATATCAGGTTAATTGAAAATCAAATTAATTTGCTAAAATGTCTAATAGATCATGCTTGATCTATTAGATATATGTAAAGTACATATTTGTTCATATGAATCCCTTTATCATATAGCCTTATTCTGTGCAAATATTTCCCTACTACTGCACTGACTTCACAGATATTGCAACATGAAAGATCCCACTGAGCAAGCCCAGACCACTCTCCACAGTCCCAGAAGGTGTCCTGCTAATTCATCTGCTACCTAGAGTAACGGCCATGGGAGATTTTTATGTTTCTCAAATAATTTCTTCAGAATTTATTGAAGAATTCAACTTTTAATGAGGTGTGGAAACTGGAGCAACACAAATTTAAAATCAGACAGCCAAGTGGGAAGTTTCTCAAAGAAAAGAGAAAGAAAAATACATACAGGATGCACTCTGGTGCTACAGGAATACTGCACCACCATCAGAGAACTGTGCATACGCCCTGTAGGTTGTACAACTTACTAGGAGAGAAAAGTAAGCATACACACGCTATATGAATGATTATAATAATGTATTACTGTATTTCAACTTAGTGTGACATTCTAATCAACACAGTACCTGATCATACTGTCGCTGCTTCTTGTACATAGTTATGGCAAGATCTGGTTCGTGGACTGATATGTAAAGCTTCTCCGCCTCACGGAATTTACCTTCTCCCTCTAAAACTTGAGCCTGATTGACATACATGACTGCAACTTCATCTGCTCCCATATGCTTACTAGCAAGTTTATGGGCCTTTTCCCATTCCCCTGGAAATATAGAAAAGAATTAAAAAGCACTGGCCTGTTATTACTGAACAGATGACTGGTCTGTTGGCATTTACAGGCAGACAATCATTCATCAGAATTCTGAAGGTTAATGTACTTCCTAAAGGAACATTTAAAACAAACAAGTGGTTCAGTAATAAGGAAACGTGAACATCATTGGCTGACCTGCTTGATTATACATTTCAATTGCTTCCTTGAACATTCCTCCTTTGACATAAAACTTCTCTGCACTCCTCAGGTCGTTCGTTATGGCATAATGATGACCTAATTTCAATAAATATGGTTGTAATGCATCGTCATCATCTATAACCTGTAAAAAGAAAGAAATTCTAACTTTCAGTAAGACTCAAAATCCAGAATTTCCATATTGAAGCACACTTCTAAATTTGAAGGTTTTCATTGATTACATATGTTTTACATTAATAAAAAACAAAAGTCAATTAAGATATCTGATATAAGCTTCAACACAATCAGACCACCAAACTAATCTTTTAGATGGAAGCATAAAAGTACCAAGACTTCTGTGATTCTCTCTATTCTTAAGAAGACTGACGGGCTGCTTCATATAGTGAAGTGGGGTCATATAACAAATTTCATGAACTCTAAAAGTATACAAACATAAAGAATTTGACCAATAATGCCAACAATATCAATGCTTGCTGGCTAAAATTACTGACATGTATTAACACAAACAGAATACTGTACATTACCTGGAGTAACTTTCATCAAACCTTTATAGTAATTTAAACAGCCATCATTACCATTTGCAGTGGTTTGGTTGTCACAGTTTTAATGGATTAGTATTGTTCCTAATTCTACAACATAAAAATCAATTTGTTTTCAAAATACTGTAAATTTAGACTTGAAAAGTAATGAAGGGCATATTCTACTATTGTATACATAATTCCAAGAGAAAAATAGTACTTATTAACCTCTATAATCTGCACAGCTTTCTTCCACTGTCTGGCAGTAATTGCAGCATCAAGAGCTTTAATAGTGCGCCCAGCTTCAATATAATGGCTTATGGCTGCGTCAGCTTGTTTGTTAGCAACTAGCTCATCGCCCCATTCCTCTTCAAGATGAACCACATCTGAAATACAAGACAAAAAATATAGAAAAAAAATTCTTATAATGCTGTAAGTCTACAATGCACCAAAATATACAAACTCAACATGTTTATCTTTTCATTATCATTAAATTATTATCAGTTCTTTTAGCCCTTAAAAATCACTATACCCAAATCATACCTAACCAAAGCATAAATGTGGACATTTTAAAACAAAATTTGGTTTCTAAATCTAAGCACATTTTATTTCATACAATCTCCACTCAAGTGGAGATAATGAGTGATATATTGCTATTCATGATGCGCACATGAGTGGGACCTTCACATCACCTACTGTAAAGGCTTACAGTGCTTCTGTTCTGTCTAGGAAACAGACATGGACAACCTATAGCTGAGAAACAATGACACCACCAGTATGAATAATTGCTTTTGTCTATGTGAAACAACCATTTATGTATTCACCCGGTGAAAAAATCTCTCAAAGCCTATTCATCATTAATTAGTCAATTACAAAAATAAAAAATAAATTAGAAAAGTTTTATAAATAGTTTTATTGAAAATACTTTACTTCTTTCACCTTAATCTTACCTTTCCCTCGTGCTAAAAAAATTACTCTTCTCTCGTACTGTCTTGTGAAGGATGTCAATTTTTGTAATACATTCTAATTTACAAATTAATATAAGGTTCTTAAAGTACTATAATACACATCTGTAGGCTGTGTGTGTGTGTGTACAGTACTGATGAAAAGGAACTATGTAATATTTTATCTTTTTACTGCACGGGCTTTTGGGGGGGAGACGTTTTGTGATCATCTATATCACTAACTGTGTAATTTCCAAATAATAATTACAGCTCTGTAAAGATTCTATCTGGGATGTTTTCTAGTCATAGGCATTCTACTGTGCAGATCTTATAAAACATGCCTATAAGCCTTTGTCTGGTTTCAGCTGGCATCAACACACTCAAGTTAGAAGTGAGGGAAAGATAATGAGAGGTAACTGAACCTCGTGCCTATAAAAAAAAGAACAGGAACTCCTGAGGTTTAAATACAAAAGAAAATGCAATAAAACCAACTGACTTCTCTGATATATTACAGTTACACCCATCAGCGTAGACAAACTACCTCACTACCACCGTCCAATTTTTCCCAGAACAACTCAAAACCTCTCTAGCTACTATGATTCTAGACCACTGCTAAGCCTATTATTCTGTTGCACTTAAAAGAAACAACATATAGATTTTAAAAATATATAAGATATATCAACAAATACAGCAACCACATGATTACACATAAGTACAAACAAGTAATTAAAGAGAACACCAACTGACATTACCTGACGGGTATGCATGTCTTGCTAACTCCACAGCTCGTCCATAGGCTCTACCTTTGCGGTAACTATCTAAAGCCTTCTGAGGCTGCCCAACATTCTCATACAAATTCCCAGCTTGTTCATACAACTCTGCCTTCAAAAGTGCAGTGGCAATTCGAGATATGAGTTCAGGATCTTCTCGCAGTTCATCAATGCTTGTAGCCAGCCTGTAACAACACCAAAATTTGTAATGTTATTTTGCTAATTACAGCCCTACAGCAAAACACTGAAAGCAGACACATATCCTGAAGTTAACTGACTACAAACAAGGCTAGTAGGTAGAATGAGTTTTCATTTCTGCTCATTGTCCCTCTTCCCCCATCCATTTCTTGTCCAAATATTATGCTCTGCCTGCCCCAAAATATTGGTTGGTTTGTCACTTTGGGTCTATTTGGTTCAGTCTGAAGTCTTCAAGGATATGTCCTGAACCACTTAAGGCTCTCAATCATAAGATGACAGTCCCTATGAGCACAGGGCCAAATCTTTCAGCACCCTAGGAAGACACCGAGAAAGTTGTTCTTGATTTCCTTGTCATGAACTGGTTAACCTCTTTATCGAGATTTAAGATCCCAAAAAAGCAGCAGGCCATGTGTTCTTCCATGAGGGTTAAAACTAAAGGTGCAACACAATCTGACATCCACCTGGCACTGAAAGATACCCTGGTCTTCCTTGTTTCACCCAAGGAGTTAGGTTAATAACATACTGGCATGTCAGTTGTGGAAACATAAATTTAAAATCTGTACAATCAGATTCTATTAAACTTATTATCTTAAGAACATAGCAATTGCATTAAATGTAAATTACTGTAAAAGAGGTACAATACAACAAAACTGACTATGGTTAAGAAATTTAAACTTAATTGTTACATGTCATGTAGTTGTATCAAATTAAGTAAATCCTAAACACTTACAGATTCCATTTCTGTTTCAGAGTGCATCACAATTTAAGAACTGATAAAATTAATGTAAAATAAACATCTCTATTATGACAACAAAAGCAACAAATCTGAATTCTGCTAGATTACTAAAAAGAAAATTAGATTTACCAACCTTGATGCTTTAGCAGGCATTCCAGCTTTAAGATACATATTGATTGCTGCCAAGTAGTCCCCTTCTGCTTCCTTCAGCTGGCCAGCCTTTTCCTCTTGGTGAGTATCTAACAACCACTGTGTATAGCCTCTTCGTAACTGCTCCACCTCCGGGTGTCCCTTGATTTCAGCAAGCTGTACAGCTGTAGATGTTGAAAGCACACTTTAGAAATTAATGGAGGTATGAAAACAACCCCAAACACGCAGTCCTGCTTACCGGCAGCATCAGTTAATGGCGATCTGGTTTAACGGCGCTTGTCTAGCGATGCTGTTAACTGGATTTTCGGTGCCAGTAAGCGGTTTATCAGCGTTGGCAAACAGTTTATCGGTGCCGATCTCTGGTTAGAGGAGCCAATATCCAGTTAACAGCGCAATTAAGCGGTTTATCAGTGCTATTATCGCCAATTTTTGGTTAGTGGCGTTCAGCTGGGAATGGAACCCCCGCCGTTAACTGAGGACTGCCTAATGAATCATTGACTCTTTGCTGTACCTCTACAAGGACCATTCAAAACAAATTTCTGTTTTACTTCAATGAAATTCTGTTCACTAGAGAAGGTGAAAATAACAGCTTTGCATAAAATGGCTTCTGGGTGATTTTTTTTTATCAAAAATAGACTTTTAAACAAAAATCACACTGTCGAAACAAATATTATCAAGCTACCAAAAATAAAAATCATATCTAAATGACTGACTGTGAGTGATTAACACAAGTAGCAGTACATATCATGTACCTAAATTAATTCTGAAACTTCAGCGTCCGACTGTTAATAAAAAATTCTTACACAACTTTACTATTACATACAGTATAAAAAGTTGCCTACCTTCATCCCACTTATGCAGTAACTGATACATCTCCATCGCTGCTTCAAGGTTATTATAATCCAAGTATATTCCTTCGGCTCTCTTGAACTGTTTGTCTAGTATAGCCAAGCGAGCATGAACTTCGTAATTTTCAATGCCATCCTCGCCTGAAATGAGCAGAATGCTCGAATAAAGACTGCTAAATTCTGTGCAAAATCTTGTTCTGGCACCCAAATTATATATTACTTTGCACTATGAATAAACTTAAAGTGAAACAAAGAGATTAATAAAGGTACATAATCTTCTTGTTTAGATGTTCCCCAAGACAAAATATTTTTAGGGATTCTGCAAAGGTTGAGGAATGCTGGTTTATATTGTCTACCCTATTATTTCTAGACATATAATAACCTTCATAATTACCTGTGGCTTCCTGTACTTGTTCACGTATCTTATTCACTCCCTGAAGGAATCTAACTTTAGAAACGTCACCCAAAGCAGCATAGCATCTCTCAGCAATGTAGAGATGGCGTCCTTCCAAAGTAAGGCGTGCTAGAGTTCTCCACATTGTCTCTGCTTCAGCAGTTAGAGGTAGCGACTGAATAAGTAAAATAAATTAGTAGGCTTTCATTAATCATACTTCCTGAATCATAATCTATTTCATAATATTAGTACTGTACTGTAATTTTAATCAAGGTTTACACAGAAACAAGAAAAAATTACTTGAAACTATTTAAACGTCTCTGTTTTCAGCTTTTCCTCATATCTTTAAATGATACATCAAGGGTCATCAGAAATTTGACTTGCATTATTTTCATTTAAAATAAAAATGTACTTGCCAGCGATGTTAAAAAGAAAGATAACAAAGTAATTACTGTAGTGCAAAAAGACAAACAGTAACAGAAAAGTTCTGCACATTTCAAATAAATGTGACTTCAGTATTCATTAGCCTAAATATGGACAATTTTACCCAATTCAAGACTTTGCCACTCATTTCCAGTCCTGACTACTGCTGGAAAGTGGCCAATTTTATTTTTGTAAGAGTTAAAAGGGTAATGCTAGCAAAAAGCTACAGTAACTGATGTAAGTTCTACACTATAATGGACAAAATGCCATTATTAGCTAAGTGTTAAAAGCACTGGTGATATTGGACATCCCTCAATATTCCTGACATTGTGAAATGAAAATAGAGGTGTCCTTTAGGTTAATGAGTAAAGAAAAATAATCTTAACTAAAGAAGATAAACAATCAAACATTTTTTTGAAGTGATGAGTTTGTATTGAAAAGTCAATTTTGTTTTTTGTATTTGTTTTACCACAAGCCCACTGCATACTGTTGTACAACACCCTATGTAGAGCTATGAATGTGGGAAGACTTTTGTCAGTCCTGTCCATTGTGATGTCTGGACCTTTTGAGCCAGTGACTTGTGAACTGAAGTATGTCAAGATCCAAAAGTTCTAGACTTAACAAGAGGTCATGAAATAACTTTACTGTCTTGAAACAGACAGGTAGCTTGTAAATAAAGGTAAAGTCATGATTTGTACATTAGCCCTTTGTTGGCCGAGCCGGTTGAGCTTCAGACTGTCACTCGATGGGCCGGAGTTCAATTCCCGCGGCCGGCTGATGAAGAGTTAGAGGAATTTATTTCTGGTGATAGAAATTCATTTCTCGGTATAATGTGGTTCGGATTCCACAATAAGCTGTAGGTCCTGTTGCTAAGTAACCAATTGGTTCTTAGCCACGTAAAATAAGTCTAATCCTTCGGGCCAGCCCTAGGAGAGCTGTTAATCAGCTTAGTGGTCTGGTAAAACTAAGGTATACTTTTTTAAAGCTAATTACAACCCTGATAATCTACTTACCACATCCATATATCACGGAAGGGATTATTCTCACAGCTCCATCCTACAAAAGGCATGATAAAAATTCTGTAAGGGGTTGAAGGCTCCTAACTTGCCCACTAACAAAGCAGAAGGCAGAGCAGGGTGAACAGTGTTAGGAACTTTAATATTCTTCAATTTTAATCAGGACTAGAGTCTGAAGCAGTTAAACAAGTGAAACAGCAGGAACTGACAGTTCAGCACAAGTAAAATTGGAGTTAAGAATGGATGTATAGTATTAAAAGGTATCAAAATGCCTGAAAATTCAAGCAATACAGTCGACAGCTAATTACCTGGCATATTACATGCGCAAGATGTAATGCATGCACAAACAAAGTGAGAAGTGCTGGAAATACTGTACATTCTTAAGATGATACGGAAGGAACCAACTCGATCAAAATTGCCAATACCACAAATAACATGTTACTGCAACAAATAAGATGTTACTGCAACAGCAGCAACATCTCAAATAGTGGAAAGTGGTATTGATGTGAAGAAAATAATAAGCTAGAAAAGTGAAACAACAAAACGTACACCTAAAGGGCAACCTAATTCTACAATACGAGAGAAAAAGTAACATGCCTATCATATACCAGTTAGCTATTACTTATACCAATATGGAAAGATTACCGATAATATAAAAATTAACACCAATAATATAAAAATTATCTTTTTATATTATTGGTCTGTAGCATAAAGCACTTAGCATTCTACTCTTTGAATAAGTTAGAAACAGAAGTACTGTACTTATATACATAACTAGCAAACTAACAACCACGTAGGGTGAAAACTGATTGTTTAAATTCCCTCAGTCTTTTGAATTCAAGAAAAGTACACTAATGCCAATATTTTGCACAAGTGTAATACAAATTATGTTATGAAAATGAATGAAAGATGAAAGCATAAAGGTAGTCTACCAAAATAACGAGAGATGAAAACAGAAATATCTGGGGATTTTTAAACAACAGTGAACACCATCACAGAGCAAAGAATAACGAATACCAAATTCAAACTGAAACCACTAACCTCAAGGTAACTCATTGCCCTAATGTAATCCCCATCGTCAATGGCTGTCCCAAATTCTATAAGTCCTTCGTCAAGTGCATAAGAGAGCTCCTGGACTCCATCTTGAACAACTACCTGAAAAAAATCGCAATTTCTCATTAGCCGGACCCCTTTAAAGACACATGTTTTCTCTAAACGAAAATTGGAAGTACATACAAAAAGTAATGAAAATACACAATTATAAATATATTGCAGTGCTGCCGAGACCTGTCCTACAGCTTCTAAGCATTTTCCACACTTATTTTCTACCTTACAAGAAAATCTAATTAGTATAGGACCAAAATATCCTGTTTGACAAAGTCACAAAACTTTTAGAAGACCACAATAAAAATTACACTAATAATAATTTACAGAAAAACATACATTAGTGGATGGTGAACTTGCATTCATTCAATCTACAATATCAATCAAATTATCTAATTTATCATAACGGTGTTATAATCCTGGTACTTTCTTTATTGCATATCAGGTTAATCAAATACAATACTAAATGTGAAAATAAAACATACAGACTTCTGCGAGGCAAATATCCTTTGACATAATTACGTAATTCATGTCATACCAAACCAGTTACGAGATACTGTATTTCTATGAATCATTAACTTTACAATATTGCAAGGTCATAGCTTGAATGGCAGGAAGGAAATGTTTTAATCCTCTTTTGTTTTAAAAACCTGATACTGAGTTATGGGGAGTATGAAGGTCCACCTGCAGTGTATGAGAGAGTACCTGCCATTAAACAGGTATTTCAAGTTTAATTCAGTCTTTCCCGACTACTGTCGTCGTTGTTTTAGATTAAGCCAGTCTTGTGCTGGCACACGCTCTCGCTCCTTGAGCAGCCCGTAACTGAAGCAAGCCTTGGAATAGAAAACAGATTCTAGCGGTCTCTTTCCTGACAGTGTGCGAAACAATCTTTGGCACAAGATCTTTGCTTTACTTTAAAGTAAGTCCTCTTAAATGATACCTCTAAATATGGCGTACCCTACAAGGTCCTTCATCCATGCAGTCAATCCCTGACTTGAGGCAGATACTGCCAGCATGGTTACCTACAACAGGCAAGAATCACTCAATACTTTACTTTTAAAACCAATCATGATTTTTATGGGTTGAGTTTACTAGGCTTTGCTGAGTGCTGCTCTAATCCCTTGATGCTTGTCAACAGGGCAGTCAGTTATAATGTTTGGTAAGATTCATAGATATAATACAAATGATCATATTAAAATTAAGTTATTTCTGTAAATACCTAGCATTCATAGTCCCCATCCAGCTTCCCAAATCCCAATGGGCAGAAAATTAACTGAGCATAGAAAATAGAGTTGCTCTCTCCTTTCCTAATATAGGGAAGGTAAAGGGGACGACGAAATAGGCTACTAATAAACCAGATATCATCCCTCTTCTTTTTTTTTCTCATGCCGAGGGAGCAGGCACCTTGAAATTTATTGCTATATCAATGTTAGGTAAGATTCATAGCAACATTACTGCATATATTCTCAAGTTTCAATTGTGCATGCACATAGTATTCATGTAACTACATACAGGAGTAATACCTCCAGTTTTGAAATTTAACTTCAACTACAGTATTCCTAGTACTTTGAATGTAAAGTTGTTTCTCCCAATGAGGCTCACTGACTTCATGCAAGAGATGACTGTATCCAAGATACGATACCCTCAAAGGTTAACTGACTCACCAAAAACACAGATATAGCATAGAAAAAATAAACCAATTACTTACCTCAGTTCTTCCATCTGCTCTTTCTACATCAACAACCTCTCCTTTAATCTGGAATATTGTGACTCTCTCAGGGGTGTCAATGTTATACCATACGCACATCTGTTCACGACTTTGGGCAACCACAACATCGCTTCCTGGAACCCACTAAACCACCAAAATGGAAAATATCAATTAAAATCAATTATATAACATTATCATCTAAGACTGATTTTACAAAAACCAATAATACCAGCTATTTTAAAAATCTAAAAATAATTGGTCATGTTTAAACTTTACAAAAAAAGATCTCAGACAGCTGGAACAAGTCCCCCCTCTCAATAATTCATAAATCAACAATCAACATTTTTCAGTCTAGAAAGTTTTTAGTTTAACTAACCAGACATATTCTCTTCATACTAATGAAGAATTCTTACCATTTGAATATAAGGTGCTCAGAAGAATATTAGGAATTAACGGGAGGGATAGGATATCAAATAACAGAATTAGTGAAGTAACGGGGTTGCAACCGGTCGATGAGTATGTTAGATTCTGACGCTGGAAGTGGCTAGACCATGTGTATAGAAGACAGGGAATAGTAAGAGATACACCAGGGTGGGTTCCCCTTGGTAGAAGAGGTAGAAGTAAGCCAAAGGAGACGTGGTTAAGGACAATGAGGCAGGAAGCAGGAGACGAGTGTTGGGGAGATCTTTAGGAGTTAGCCCAGGACAGAATGTGGTGGCATGAGTTCATCAAGGCCCTATGCATCCCTGCGGGTGCCGTAAGAAATGACTGATTGATTGATTGACTAATGAAGACTGAAAATACAGAGGAATCAATGGGAAAATTTGAACACGGCACATTTAGTAATTTTGTTGCTGGTCATAATTTTCCCATCTTACGACACAATGCTATGATTTATGGTGACAACACAATTGAAAAATCATATGACCAGTGTAGATGTTGCATAGAGATGCAGCCCAGCAGAAAATAAAGAGATCTAACAGACTGAGATTCCTTGAACATGTGATGAGATACAATAAGAGGAAGACTTGATCAGAAAAGTAGTAATTTGAAGGCCGAATGATGAAGAACAGCATGAAAACCTTGATTTCACCAAAAAGGAGAATTCAGGTAGAAAGTGCACAAGACAGAACAAAGCAGAGATATATTTTACATCTAACTCCATCAAACAAAAGGCTGATGTAAACATTTCAATTATGAAAATGATTTGTGCAATAAAAAAAAACTTCCCCTGATTTAACAATGATAAAAAAACCATTTTATTATGAACATGAGTCATGCTGAGTGATATGCGTTGTACAGATACTCACATTGTCGATCTCTACGCTTCTTAAATTTACTTTGTGCATTACCTTCTAATTCCTTTTACTAATTCTTCTGAGTTGTTAATCAATGTATAGGATTTGTGAGCCCCACAAATGTGGGCTAATTACAGGCAATGGTTTGCTATGAAGTAATTTATGTCTTGTTTTCTTTGTATAACTAATTTGCAAAAAAAGTCACTATTTTTGTTGAATTAAATCTGATCTGGGAAAGTAAATATTTGCAAAATTTTAGCATGCTGTACTGGTAAACTGCTGTCTACAGATGTATGATGCTATTTTTAGTATGAAACTAGCCTCTGAAAGTGACTTCTCTTCAAGGATACTTCATCAGTGTAAAAATGGATTTCCTAAAGACGTAACAATTTGAACACTAAAATTCACTATGTAGTAATGACGTCAGATTTAATCACAAGTACATGTACTACGCTTATAGCTAACATATATGATAAAGATATACAGTACTATATTTCTAGAGCTAAGTGACAAGTTAAAAGAATCAAAACTGGTTTGCTTACCTGAACGAATGTACAATAATTCAGTACTGTTGTCTTCTGAAGAATACTAACATTAACTAAAGTCAGTCGCTGTCGTTTATCTCTGAACAAAAGATGGGAGCTTGTTTCATTCAACTCAAGCCAGTCAATTCGAGAGTCGTGCGTTATTTGGCCCAAAGTCACTCCAAATATCAAATCAACTATAAAAAAAGAAGAAATTAAAAAATAGTAAGAATAAGTTTCACTGTTTTCACCATTTTTACAGCAAACTCAGATCCAACAACACTGAAAACATTCAAAACAACTTGTTACATAGTGACGCTTAATTCTCTTTGGGCTGGAATAATGAAAGCTTAACTGCAATATAAAGCCCAATTATGTTTCAATAATATATAAATAAATCTATTCCATTAAATTTCTGAGCTTAAAATAATGAAAACCAAACCTTTACAAATATTATTATTATTATTATTATTATTATTATTATTATTATTATTATTATTATTATTATTATTATTATTATTATTATTATTCAGAAGATGAACCCCTATTAGTACACATATGGAACAAGCCCAAGGGGGCTACTGACTTGAAATTCAAGCTTCCAAAGAATATGGTGTTTATTTGAAAGAAGTTACACAAGATAATAGGAAATACAAAAAGAAGAGCTCAGTTATTAGAAAATGAAATAATTAATAAATTATTTGATAAACGGATAAAGCATGAATAAATTATCAAAATACAAGATAAATTGTTTTAGGGTAGCAATGCACTGCCTCTTCACTTGAACTCTGAGGTTCTAATTGCACATCCCTTAGGAGACTCTTCCAAAGTCCAATAGTGCGAGGAATAAAAGACCTCTGGAACTGAGATGCTCGACAGTGTGGCACACTTACTATATATTGGGGCTGCTTTCTAGCATATCAGGTTACTCTCAGCAGGGACAGAAGATCAGGGATCAATTGTGATGGCGAAAGTTCTCTGAAAAATCGACAAACAAGAGACCATCCATCCTGGTTCAAGTTATGACTGCTAGTGTTAGGGAACAGAAACATACACCACGAACCAAACCACTCTATCTAAAAGCGGTAAATCTCTGGCAAAAGCAGACATCCACACCGGAGAACAGTACTCCAGTTAAGGAAGGACAACAACTTGAAATAGGTTGCATTCATTTTAATCACTGTTATACACATGTGATTGTTCTAAAACTGGTAATTCCTCCTCTAATGAGAATAATTATCTTTATTGTTACTGCGAAAATTGCCAATTTTTGGTTATTGGAGCCTCTGTTAGGTATGTGACGGCACGACGATAAGTGAAAATCGGTGATTTTCAGTTATCGGTGCCTCTGTTACGTATGTACCAGCGCCAATACCTGATTATCAGCGCTGATAAGCGGAAATCGGCGCATATCAGCGCCAAAAATTGCCAAGTTTCGTTGCTAGACAAGCCCCAATAACTGAGCCCCCAATAACGGGGGACTGCCTGTATTACACAGATTAACCAAATCACTGAGTAAAAACTACTGATTTTTGGTATACTGTAATTATTTAAAAACTTTACTACCGGATAAACTGAAACTGCTGAAGATTAAGATGAAATTTCCTTAATTTATTTGTTACCAACACCTGACATTTGCTGTTGGTTCAAGTTTGGACATTCACATACTGTATATTTTATATATATTTTATATAACATTTAACTGTTAACAGTAGTCAGTATTCTCTGCCTCAATGGATTGAGGTCATGTATGGCATTCATCCACTACCTGGGAATTAAGTGAGTGTAATCAATTCGAGGATGAGATCAGATTATTTCAATATGACCCTGTTACTGGTATGAAGAATGCCACAGTCAAACAATAGCTTTAATCTCGTTTAATTTGTTGTTATTAAATGCAATATTCTGTGATGTATTAATTAAAGCTGCAATCAGTTAAACAAATGACTAAAACTGATCTGGCTACAGTATTTTCAGCTCTTGGTGTTTTGATTTGCATCTTCATTTCCTTCAATCCCTACATGAGCATGGATCCAACATATTTCAACATTTACACCAGCTCTTGAAATAACCTACAGAAGCCAATACAAAACAGAATTCTCTGAAAAAAGATTCTGACCATTCGCGTGAAGGAGCAGTTGAGAAGAAGACCAGAAAGAATCCATCCGTTTACATGCTGATGGCCTCCACTGGGCCAAGAAGGCTTTCTTCAGCAGAGGAGAAAGGCAAGGCAGGAATAGTGAAAAAGTCCATCAACAAGCCAAATTTATTAAAAGACTGAGTTTTGGCCACAATCTTCAAAGGGAAGAACAACAGCTGGAATGAGGGACATCTGCCAAACGGGAACAGAGTGAACTGACATAGAGGTGGCAAGAGCAACAAAGGAACAGTTCTGAGAATCATATCCAATAAGGTGTTTCTCAAGGACTCATAAGGCAGTCTAGTGAGTCTGTGCAGTATCAAAGTGAAATCCCAAATGGAAATAGAGCAGAAGGCAACATCAATGTCAGTATAGCAGAAACAAACAAACTCCACTGTTTATACATAAAAACAGAAAATTCACACAGAAGTTAAGCAAAAGAGACCACCTAGCAAGGAGACAAAATTAATTAAAAAAGAAAAGAACTTCAGAATACCAAATGGAAAAAGTGAGCACTATGAATGAAAAAGTCGGTGATACGAAGCAGACTGAAGAGGGCTAAAATGTACACCTGAACTACTTCAGAATATGTGAAAATGAAAAAACATGTAAGAGAGAAAAGGATAAAACAGCACAATAACTGGAAAGACATTGGCAAAGGTCCTTGGAAGCACAACATACATCTAAAACCACTGATGTCATGCAGAAGAATGGGAGGCATTGGTCGCCA
The DNA here is from genome assembly GCF_040412425.1 of Macrobrachium rosenbergii. NCBI lineage: Eukaryota > Metazoa > Arthropoda > Malacostraca > Decapoda > Palaemonidae > Macrobrachium > Macrobrachium rosenbergii. The sequence continues at coordinate 117,252,954 of NC_089752.1, read as the reverse complement.
GACAGCGGTCTGAGAGCTGAGAATGTGCAGTGGGACTTTTCTTCTCTCAACTCTTCAAGTTGGTGTGACTGGGTCCATTTCACAGGGAACATGGCTAATTATGAGTATGGGTTTCAAAAAACAAAATTTAAGCTGGAGACCATTTTATCACAGGTTTACAGAACGGAAGATATACAAACAGTTCCCCAGTCTCCCACCTAATGGCTGGTGAAGCCTAGATGCATGAAGTGTCCAATACATATAATACTAACATACGGCAATGGGTCTGTGATGCAAGAAATACAAGACATACCTTGATAAATAAAAAAGTAATTATTATTTTCCTATCCAGTTTGAATCTCAAACTAACAGATCAAATCTAAACTCCCTAACACCCGTGGAAAATTATATTCAGTAACTTTAACAATGGAGGACTACAACATGTATATAAGTCTTACGGGGACAGTTTTTAATCTATCATTCTACAAAGATATCACTGTAAGCCATGCTGAATGCTCTACAAAATCCAACTGATAATACAAAACTGACATCACCAATTGGATTTACTGATGATAAAAACTTATGCTAGTATGTTACACAGAGATAAAAGAGGAAAATAACAACCTAACATACAAGCAAGCATTAGCCCCTTCGCTCATAATGAATACAAGTATATAATTTGCATAAAATGAAGTCATTGACACTCAACTATGTGATTTAACTGCCAAGATATGAAAGCTATGAGTCATCTTCAGTGATTTTATGTTGTGAGAGTTTACTGTGTATTCCCTGTACATAATTTCCTGAATAGGGATGCGTTAAAAAATATAATTTCCTGAGTACGTAAGGATATGTTCAAGAAAATCATCTATGTTACCAAAATCTAGCAATTTCTTAACAGCAATAAAAAGACACTAAAACGTGTTCCAGTCAACGACAGTTAACATTTTATCGCCTTCTTTCCGTATTTCCCTTTACCTCTTCTTGCTTCTTCCTAATGAACATCACATTCTTTGGAAGCTTGAATATCAAGTCAACAGCCTCTGTGGGCTTGTTCCGTATGAATAGGTTTCATCTTCTGAATAATAATAATAATAATAATAATAATAATAATAATAATAATAATAATAATAATAATAATAATAATAATAATAATAATAATAATAATACTAGCAGTCCCCAGTTATCGGCAGGGGTTCCGTTCCGACGGCCTGACGATAAGCAAAAATCGCTGATAACCGAAAACTGGAGATCTTCAGCACTTATTGGTGCTGGTAACCGGGTATCAGTGCCAATACCCGGTCATCGACACCGATAAACGGAAATCGGCACATATCGGCGCCAAAAATCACCGATTTTCTTTGCTAGACAAGCACCGTAAAACCAGATCGCTGATAACCAAGCCCGCCAATAACCGGGGACTTCTTGTAGTATCATAATAATAATAATAATAATAATAATAATAATAATAATAATAATAATAATAATAGACCTAACCTATCTAGTAGTTCCTATTCATTAAATTATTATTCAGAAAAGACCCACACAACAGCCCAAGAAATAAATCCAGTACAGTATGTACAGTACAAACAACCTCAAGCTACAACAAACATGTTACCTAGGCAAACAGTTTTGAGGTCAAGTAAATATGCCATCTTCTTGTTGTCATCAATTCCCCTCTGGCGTCTTTCGTTGAGTCGAACGCTGATCAGGTGAGGATTCATGAATTCCGTTCTGGAAAGAACAAAGGCATTTTACAGTTTCTCTTCCCTTTGTTAGTGCATGTAGAATAAAGGTATTTTCTGACATTTTCATTAGGTGTTCCTCAAAAGATGTGGGTCAAAAGTTAAACCTAGACTAATTAAAGCAGTTGTAGAGAAGTGAAAATTAAAAATAACTATAGGATATGAAAACAGTGACCTTCCGGAAAAGATGGGTAATTAATGAAAAATGCAGACGACACTGTGCCACCCGATTCAAAACACTGCTATTTTTAACTGCCAATTATCAAGGGTGTGAAATGGAAATCTAAATATGAAGATTAAATACACTAATTTTTATATGGCGACGAGGGACCTCAAAAATTTTACTGCAACGTTGTAATGGAACTTTAAGTTGACCCTCAATAAATACAGTACATAGCTTTTCTTTTCTTGTTTGTATTGTGGAATATACAGGCATGTGCACTGTATTCCTTAGACTCTATGGCCTAACAAAACAGTATATGGTTTCTTTTTAACATACTGTACATGTATTTATATTTAGTGAATTCAAAGCCTAATCCCTTGAATGAAAGTTACTTTTTAAAAATCATATAACTCTTTCAGGCATACTTTCGTAAAATGAAAACAAACCTATCCTCTGAAAAATAGAAAGGCTTTAAACATTAACAAGGGCAGAGGCAGTTTTAGCACTTTGTAATAATGCACTGAAGCTTCCTCCTTGTGGCCGAACTTGCCAAAACAATAAGGAAAAGAGACACAAAATCCGAAAGGTACCTTTGCAACGGTGGAGCGAATAAAAGTTTAGTTCTGTCAGTCGACATGTGGGACACAAAAACATGTACTAGGCATCTGAATCCTAACATGGCATCCACCTGGTTTGTAAAATGAAGAAAATGCAGTGGATTGAATTGAATACAGAATTTACGCCAAAGGGCAAGCACTGGGACCTATGAGGTCATTCGGCGCTGAAACGGAAATTGACAGTAAAAGGTTTGAAAGGTGTAATAGGAGGAAAACCTCGCAGTTGCACTAAGAATCAATTGTTAGGAGAGGGTGGAAAGTAAGACGGAAGAAAGAATATGAAAAGAGGTACAGCAAAAGGAATGAAAGGGGTTGCATCTAGGGGTCGAAGGCACGCTGCAAAGAACCTTAAGTGGTGCCTACAGTGCGCTGTATGAGGTGCGCTGATGGCACTAACCCCTATGGGGAGGCAATATAATGGGTGGGCTACACAACATTCCAAAACTTATTCTATTTTGAAGTCATCTATTAAAAAGCTCTACTGTTTCTTTCTGGTTAATTTAGTGGATATCTTTGTTATAAATGTATTATCTACTACTATAAAAAAAAAGAAAACAACTGGGTATTGAATTTAAAACAACATCTTCGTACATTTACCTGACAGATCCCAAAATATCATTATTGCCATATTCAACGAGTGACAGTTCTCCAGCGTTGAATATCAAGCAAACATTTTCGTTGTCAAAGTAGAACTTCTCCGTGCCTGGTTCTGCTCCCCAGTGGACTTCGCTTAGCAAGTTTTTATGCAAATCTCCCAAAAGTAGTGTCTCAGTTGTTCGAGCAACCAAATATCGGTCTTTGCCTGAAAAACACATGCATTAGTAATTAATAAAGGTACAGAGTCACATATGACTTAAAGGCAACACCTTGATAAATACAAATTCCAATTCCATTAAACTTGATTAGTTGTTGAACAATTTACTACAATAAAAAGACTCAAATTAATTTCTGAAAACTGTCAATTTTATGAATGTAAATAAACAATCACCTAAAATGTACAAACCTCCACTGTTTTGGGTCTCATAGTAATTGTGTATGCTTATAGAATTACCAATAGAGGGAGCATGTTTAGTTATTAATTGACTTATTCTTAAACTCACCTAATATTTACATGTACCTTCCCTAGTAGAGGATGGCTAAATAAAAAATAAGGACAAGAATAACTGCATAACTGCTGTTTTCCTTTAACAGTACTTATGAATCAACGACATACCCTCATTGCAGAAAACTTCACAGAATCAGATGTTTCCTACATTTTTTGCAGAATCCTCATTAGCAGCACCCTTAAATACCCAGTGCCACTTATATCTGGCACACACACTCACACTTCTTAAAATATCAAGGCATTCAAGTTCCAGCACTCCTTCCACCCCATTTGGCTAGCACTTTCTCAGTCTAGATCTCTTTCACAACAGCACTTTTTATCAAATTATTTCATCAACCTATCATCCTCCATTCTCTTCATGTAACCAAATCACCTTAATGTACTCTGATCCACCTTGCCACCTCTGCTATCATTTTACTACTTCTATGTCACATCTCTATAGTCTTCACTTTTCAAACCATTTTACTCTGCAAATACTACACTGAAACTCAATCTCAACAAGTATTCCCCGTTTTCCTTTCAATCATGTTCAACATTCTCACCTCATCCCTGTCCCTGCACAGGATAACAATTGCAGTGTGTCTTACATCAACCACTTCAGATAGCACAGGTAAAAAAATTTCTATGTATCATCTATTCAGACTGGACTGTACTGCTTAGTACCTGTTACCTATCATGAGTTGATTTTGGTTCCTTCTCACCTAACTGTCTGGATTTGATTTCAAACTCCTCTAACTTTCACCTTATTAAAGAACAAATCCTCTGGGGAAGCACAGTAACATTCTAGTGTGACTAAGGAGTCTTGTTAAACTACTTATGAGCTACATTTGGCCCCTTTAGGTACAGCTGCCTTAGGACTATTGCCTGAAAACATCCTTTGTCAAAAATTTAAGAAGTGAAAATGTACAAGTAAAGTACATGAGAGAAAAAGTTGTGTTGGATGGAAGGAAATACAGAAAAAAAGATTAACAGAAAAACAGACTGTACAAAAAGAGATGTCTAAAGAAGACTGCAGTACTAAGTCAATAGAATGAGCACTTTGATGAATTATTCCAATACAATCTAAGCACTTGGCAACAGGATGAAAAGCACTCATTAAAATGAGTAATTTGATGTTTGTTGACCCTCAAAGAGTAAATGTTAAATATAACGGTCCTGTAGATTTTGTTATTTCTAGAATATTTACCCACTTTTCCTATGAATCACACTTATACATCTGCAATGTCCTCTGAAATTTTATATGATCATAAATATCTCTGTCTACATTTTTCAAATGACGAGTTAGTCCTTATGATATCATTTGATAAAAAAAAATAAACAAAACACATTGCTGCTTACCCATGATACGGACATCATGGATCTCAAAGCCATACTGAGACCGAAGAATCACACCACGACTACCAAAGGGACCTGATCCGGCTAGAGGTTTAACAAGCACTTGTGAAGGACCAACGTAAGTCATTTCCCACTTGTTTTTCCAAACAGATCGCCTGCAAAATATAAGCTAGGAGTTATACTGTAATTACATTAATAAAATAAATTCTACTTTAAGTACAATGCTGGCTCCCATTATACAGTATTGCTTTCGAAGAAAATGGCTTTTATAACATGAAGTGCATCATTTTGATTCCAGATCACATAAAAATCTCATTAATTACAAGCTATTTGATTACAGGCAGTCCCTAAGTTTTAACGGAGATCCGTTCCTACAGCTTGTTGTAGGTCAAAATTCTGCATAAGTTGGAACAATAAGTAATCAGCCGTGTAACGTTGGGTTTTCAGGTTTATGTTGGAACTGCAATAACATCAGGTTTTTGGGTTTATGTTGGAACTGCGGTAATGCTGGGTTTTCAGTGTTATGTCAGAACCAAGTTTTTTATGAATATTTTTGAATGGTGTCATAAGATCGGAACAGCGTAGGTCGAGACCGTCATAAGCCAGGGACTGCCTTTGCTAAATCAAAACGTTTTGGAAAGGACTGTAAGGCAAGGTTTTAAAACCAAAACCTACAAAAGGAGAAGCAGAAAAAAAATGAACCAAATCATATCACATAATATAAGCAAACTTGCACCAAAAGAAGTACAGTAGTCATGAATTTTTGACAAAGAAAATCTAAACATCCATAGGGGGAGACAAAGCAATTAGTACCACGTGTGAAATCTAATCATTTCTTGCCACAATTATCATACTTTTACAATACCGTATTTGTCATCTTTCATGTTTCCTTAGGACTTCCCAAGCATTATGGGTATGGCTACCTGTGCAATGTATACATCAGCCTCCAAACCAAAAACACATTTTATATATGGAATATTCAATATAACTTTTCGCAATTTTAGTGATGAAAATAGGAAAAGAGAAATACGTAAAGGTTGATGATCAATGATCAATTAATATAACCTGTTGGAAACAGATGTACAGGTATATAATTTTTTCCTAAAATCCATTTCTACTCAGGCTGGAATACCACTGAACCCATAAAATATTGGAGGTTAACTGTATCGGATTACTAAAGTAAGTTAACATGCATAAAGTTTCAATCCAAGTATTTTACCTCAGAACAGAATCAAACAGTTCCACTGCCCCGCAAAGAGTACCACACACTATCCTAGAGCCATCTTTTTTCCACGCAAGGGCGGTTATAGTGTAGAATCCTTCAAATTCACGAGTACCTTTTTCTTCCCACATACCACGTGAAGTATTGAAATCAAAGATCCGTAACCTGTGAATAATAAAATCCATTCAACATCAAAAATAATATCATTAAGGAAAACAGTAAAGTACTCTCACTGAAGCTTCATCCTATAAAGATTCATTCTAAATCACAGCTCCTGCCCATACATGTTATGGTGCCTAACAGTGTCCATACTCGTCATAAAAACTTTATCACTGCACAAGTGCCACAGAAGCACAGTTGAATTTAGAAGCACAACTGAATATATTCCTGCCCCAAACTCTTATTCATTATATGCAATACACTGTACTAAATTTTACTTATTATACAATTCCTGAAGCTTTATACAGTAATTTATGTCTCCTAGCATGCAAACTCGAATATTCCTAATACCTAAAAAGGGATTTTCACCAAACTCTGCCAACTGATTCAACAGACTGGATTCATCAACAGAAGCACAAGTTCACAGGTGATTGTGGCAGTGACATTCCCATCCATTTGCAAGCCGCAAAAAATTTTGCAAACACGAAGCATTCTACTTTCTTTGCCAGCAGCAGACTGAGCGTATGGTTTGTTGTCATTAGAGAACACAATCCTTATAAGATCTGAAACTGTTCCTAGAATTGCTGTGTACTAACAATGGTCTTATATTTTTAGATTGCTTAACTAAAACAAGTGGTTTTCAATACAGTAGAAGTTTTGCAGAACATTAAAACAACATGAGACTGCAATGAAAATTACAAGCATTTCTCATTTCAGACTCAAATTCTAGAGAAAAATCTCGTATGAATAGAACAGAATATAGAATTTAGGTCTAAAGCCAAGCGCTGGGGCCTATGAGGTCATTCAGAGCTGAAAGAGAAATTGACAATAGGAAGGTTTGAAAGGTGTAGCAGGAGGAAAACCTCGCGGCTGCACTATGAAACAATTGTTTGAGAGGGTGGAAAGTCAGATAGAAGAAAGAGAATATGAGCGGAGGTACAGTAAAAAGAATGAAAGAGGTTGCAGTTAGGAGCCGAAGGGAAAAATCTGATAAGAAATCTTGCCCCTTGATTTGAAAATGAGAAGAATCAAAATCTGACAATCTGTATAAAACAAAAGCTATGTTTAAATTATTACAATCTGGAGGGAGGTTAAAAAAACAAATTCAAATAACAACAGCCTACAGGCCATTTTAAAGTTTAAACGTCTGAGTGCCATCCCATGTAACCTTTGTTGCTCACTATTCCTCTGAAAACATTTCTCTTTCTGGTGAACAACTGACAAACTTCCCCAACCTGTTACAACCTCAGCTAAAATGGTTATTTATACTGGTATAATACCAAAGTTTACAGAGGCTGAAAATATGGAGTAACTATTCTGTCTATTAGTACACTATCTACCTACTGTACATGTCTCTGCAACTATAAAGAATGGCTTTTGCAAACAAGGAAAAATGATCCCTCTCCCTGCATAAAAGAATTGATATCTACACCAGAGAAAATATACAACTTCCTTTGAAGTCAAAGAGATACGTAAATTTCAACTGCCATCACTGTCACCACCTCCAAGCTATGGAACTCTAACACTCATGTCTTTCCAAAGCTTTATCTTAAAAAAACTCCAGCCTCCATTCTTATAATTCTTGCCCATGTAGGTCTACACAAGCCCAGCTGGTACTATCAGCACTATTCTCACATTGGTTGCCCAAAGGATATGTCTATTCTATGGCATCTTCATCTCACCATTATCTCATCTACTAGAGAACTGATGTAATTTCCCTCATGGTATCAGTTCTCACTCAATCCTGCCATCTGACTCCTAATGTTCTTTTTAAAGCTTTAACCTCAAATCTTTTACATGCAATTTTATTTGAACTACTGTATACAAAGAAGTAACTGCACAATGCCTTTAAAACGCATATAGCTTTTGAATTGCTTCAGTAACTTGTTCATTAATATACCTGTCATAACTTCCCACAACCAGAGCCTGGCCACTTGGACTACACGCTGCAGTGGTGAATTCTCTCTCTGATGCTTCCCGGCTGTAATCAAACTGCTGCTGCATTTTTCCAGTTTTGGCATACATCACCACACGTTTATCACATCCAGCAATAACGATGTTGCTGTTGGTCCATGAAAGGGCATATGGAGGAACTGGATGGGATATTATTTTTCCCTGAAAAAAAAAAAAAAAAAAAGACTTGAATAAAACTGACTGCACGATTCACTGTTCATAACTACTACATTACTCAAATGTTAGTGTTCCTTAAAACAACATCTAAAATAAAAAAGACAGCAGTAGCTGTATAAAAACATTTAAGATAAGAGTTAATGTCCATCAAGGATAATCCATGGGCACTTTCCTGTTCACCATAGTACTGGAGGAAGCTAAAAAAGATATAAGAAAGGGAGGCCCCTAAGAACTGTTACGTGTAGATACCTTGAGTGTCAAAAGTAGGATTGGAAGGAGAACTTATAACAGTGTTTAAAAGATGAAAAGAGTAAAAACAAAGGGATAAAGAATGAAAATCACTGTAGGCCAAACACACCTTACGGAGAATAAATAGGGAAGCATAAGAAAAGGTAATCAGAAAGGTGGGAATCAGGACACAGTAGAAAAAATGAAAAGTCAACCTCAGTACTGTACTGAATGTAGCATATGGTTTCACAGGAAACTGTTCAGGATAGCAAAATGCATATGGAGCAAGACATTTCTGATGCTAGAAATGAATAAGAAGAGCTATGGGGAGGAGAGGAAAGTCAAGAGCGATGTTGTGGTAGACGAACAGGGCAGAGAAGAGGCAGAACCACTCTGCTATCTTGCAGGCACTGGACTCTCAAGTGAGTAATGAGAGGGTGGTAAGAAAAAAAAAAAACAACCACTACCTGGTTGATGTAGAGACTACCAAACAACTAATATATAAAAAATCCCATCAGTAGAAAGAGCAAAAACTTATGTTGTATGCAAAAATCTGTATTACTGAATGCTGCTAGAATATTGGAACTGACAAAGAAAGTTAATTTAGTGTAGGTGTCTAATTTTCATATTCAAGGCTCGAAAACAGAAATAAAGCTCATACAATGTCCAAGGAACTGGTGCAGAGACGTGGTGTCTAGTGGCTGGAAAACAAACCGAGGTCCAGCTGATTGAGTTGGTTAGGAAGAGGTAATCAGAAAAATGGTATATACAGTATGCATCTAACTGACTGAGCTGTTTTGGAACAGGTAATTGGAAAAGTAGTATATACTTAAGTAGCAAGTTGGAGACCTAAAAGACGACTAGGAAAACCATGGAAAAGGGGATAGATGAAGAGCTAAGCTAACTGACAATTCAAAGAGAAAGGGGAGACAACTAATTTCACATCTAACCCCTTAAAGAGAAAACTGGCATGAAAACATTACTGATAGTGATCAGGACGATTATTATTATTATTATTATCATTCTAAAATATCTCAAGTCAACACGTACCTGAGGCTCAGCATAAGAGTCATCCGCCACATAGAACCGTACAACTGAACCATCAGCATGACCAGCAAGGAAAGCCGTTCCACGTAAACTGTAGCGTCAAGAGAAAAATTTACTATAACTGACGACTACTATAAATTCATAAAATATCTACCTCATTACTGCTCAAATACTTCATTAAAAAACTGCAAATCTAGGGAGTAGCTTTTACAGCACATTACAGAATATCCTGAACAATGTTGAGTCTTTATTCTTATCTAAATACTGTATCAAAGTGCAACAGAAGTTAAAAACTTGAAATATCTCTATAATACTTCCAATCAAAGAACTAATCTTTTATATGCACATATGATTTTTCATAAAAACCTATCACCCATGCATTTGCAGTCTTTGAATCATCTCAAACACTGCAGCCTGGCAAAAGAGGGGGGGAGGGGAGAGTAGTAGTAGTTCTGAGTCTGTGCCTCATGGAATCACAGGTCCACAGAAGTCAATTGCCTCACTTTTTTTATATTCTGGATGGGTAAGTAGAGGAAATCAGTAGGGCTAGGAGAACGGTGCATGCTATAAGAGATAAATTTCTATAAGAGATCAACTTTTGCGCACTACAAACCCATTAATCTTAAACAGCCTCATTCCAAACAAATGGCCATCTGGTCACACCAACCTGAAAGAACCTGAAAAACAAAAACCTCACTGCACAAGCCCAAACAACAGTCCGTCCTTCTAAAAGGCCTCATTCTTCCATGTGACTCACTTTAGGGCAAAGAGGTGTCAAGATGCTTGGCCTAGATAAAGATCATTTACATTGTGTGTGCAGTGCCATTCATGTAATTCTTTATTTTGTTTGTTACATTTGTAGTAAGTTCATAGCAATGGGCAAACTTTTACAGTGCATTAGTGTTATAAGTTTACCTTTCAGCTAGTACCATCACTGTCTACCATATCATTATTGGTAAATGGAGTTGTACTTCGTTTATTAAGTTATTTTCTTCATTTCGGGCTTTTCAGGATTGCCTGTTCATCTAATCTTTTTAGGGCTGTGATTCTTTTAGTGCAGTCATGGGATAGCCCCAGTAATTGTACATTTTTTCTGTATCAAATTTATTTGGATTTTACATTACCATCTTGCTTGCTAGTTTTACCATAATGAGTTACCTTCAGCAATTGAAGCAAAGAATAAAAGAATCAAAACGTACGATATAGCTCGAACCTACTAGGTCAACTAAAGCTAAGGCATGGAAAGGCAAAGCCTTAAGTTAGCAATGAACTTAATGAAAACTAACCTTTATGGGAGTTCTTAAACAACTGGCTAACACTCACTGACACCAAAAAACTAAAGCTTATCAAAAGTGTAAAACCGCAATTAATACAAACCTAACACTAGTCTTGAAGTCTAACAGTCTGGTAGCTATGCTTTTCAGTAATAAAAAATAAGTTCTCTCATAATATCTTAGCAAACTGCCAACCTGGTAAGGGTAAAACTACCTGATCTAGTTGTTATAACCACTTCTGTCTTCAGAGGGCAGAGGAAAATTTGCTAATCATTTTATTGAATATGAGCAAAGAAATGAATTAAGCTCATCTTTGAATACAGTTCACAATTTGCAAAATGTGTGGGGACTTCACACCAGTACTGAATGTCATCAAAGACATATGAATAACACATACAGGTACTTGAGACTTTGGAATCTGCCTATACATGCAGTGAACTACCACATAACTGCTATTTTCATTCTTTTTTCTTATGAAGGAATGAAAAGTCAAGGGCAATTTTGCTTGAACACAAAGGGTAATTGTAAGTGACCAGTTTTTGACTAAATGAAAATTTTTGAAAGTTACTGATCTTGAACCTGGGATTTCCATGGGTTCAAGAAAACCTGTGCCCCAATAAGGTACGTAGGTACCAACATTAACCGCAAGCATTTTTTCACAGCCTGCTATTCAAACAGATATTGACCTTAGGACTGCAGTCGAACAAATAACTGAGAACTGCAATAATGCACAGATTTACGTATGAAACAAAATATGATTTTTAAAAGTGTTAAAACCAGCAAGTAATATTCACTGCACATACAGTAGTACTAAAATTGAAAAAAATGTCACATTTTACTTACTTGGGGGTCAGAGATACAACATATGAGTCTGTCTGATAGAGAGTCTGAGACTTATTGTTTTTGACATTTGCTGCTCGAACTTTACCCTCCAGCAATCCATAGACAATTGGCCCTTCCATCGGCCAAATCAGACAGGTTACCTGTGATGACTGCACAAACTTGTTGCAGATCACTTTTTTCTCTCCCCTATTAAAAATGTATAAAATGGGGTTAGTTTCACGTTAAGAATATGAACTATTTGTCCTGATACAGTAGTTTTAATTAAAGTATGAAAGCAGTAAGATTTAAACCTATTTTTCAATTACATAGTTTTTTTTTTTATCTTTTCACCACATAGGGCATGACATAAAATTCACTCCAACAAAACCTTCATTTTCAGCATTCATTAAAACAGCACTGTACTTAATACATATATCACTTAAAAATATGGAGGAATTTAATAATTTCTTACCATTCTTCTCCAATTTTGTACACATAAATTATATTATCAGTCTGTCCAATGGCAATTTTGGTGCTGTCAGGGGAGAAAGCGATGGCTTTGACAAGGTAACTCTTCTTTCCATACTGAAAAATTAAGGCAAGTTAAAGAATTAATTAAATAAGTGCACATGCAAAAAAGTGTTTATGCTTCAAATTAGGTACATCATCTTAATCTATTGTTTTCTTGAACCATAGATCACTACTAAACATATTTTGAAATAACTGCACTGTACACGAATTCTAAAATATAAGGATATGAATCTTTTAAAAATGATGTAAAAAAATTAAGAATCTTTACAGAGCAATGTATCCTCACAAACAAAGGACCATTTGAAGTGAGCCATAATTTGCTTTTTAACGGTAAAGCAGAAATGTAAAACTGGTGCAACTCATGTAGGGTTTTTTTGTGGCTAATGAGAGCAAAAGTCAGTTATCCCTCTGTGACAGAAATCCCAGTTTTCCTATGGTTGCAAGTCACCCTCTTTCCACAAGCACTTCAATTTCCACTGTCAGGAGCATAACCAGCCAAAATAACATTTTGTAAGTGAGGTAACAAAACATTCATAAGCATTTCTGATTTGGAATACAGTATACTTAAGGCCCTTAAATTTTAAAGACTCCTGACTGGCACAATGAGGAAACAAGGGGAAACAGAAGTGGAAGGAAACATACAATATGTTGGGCTGTACATAATGAACCCAGCAAAAGACTTTAATGTAGTACGCACCATATTTTTCTAAAAAAAAAAAAAAATAATGGTTTTACTCTTCCCTCAAACTATAGTCTGGATGAAGAAATGCTGTATTTAAAATGAGTAAGGTAGTAGGAGATTTTGGCTCATTCATACAGGATGCTCATAACAAAACCAAAGGTTGACAATGCTATTGGGAGAAACTTAAGTGTTAATTCCTTCTTAAAGATTTTTTAATACATGTGTACGTCTATTGCACTCTGGAGTTTGTATGGTTAAGTCTGAGAGGCCTCAAAATCCAAGACAGCAATGTTTAATACCCTCGGAATACTGAAACTGTGACCTGCTTCCCTAATTCTTCACCAGCAAAGTCTTTGAAAAAATATACTATGATTTGTAAATAGTCATGGAACACATCCAATATTTATTTCAACAGACATTATCATAATGTATTTAGAAATGAGTGCTATATTTACCTTTGCGTCAGCTGGCTTCGTAGAGAATTTATCCCTTCGTTCTCCATTTTCATCAAAGAGGAGAATGACACGTTCTGCTGTTGACACTGCTAATTTTACATTATTTGGTGACCAAGCAAGTGCAGTGATTTTAGCTGCACCATCCTGAAAAGAGCAAAATACATACCTTACAGTATTACACACAAAAATTGTTTGGTTACCAAAGAAACTGGTTTTATCATTTGCATTATCCTTAGAAATATGTGTGTGAATAACTCTTGTTCTCTACAACTGAAAAGGACTTTCAGAATTTCTCTTCTTAAAAAATTTGTACTTAGATTTAAGGTGTGTAGAGGCATCTAGCTACAATCATGTCTAGACCTTCAGTACTACTGGACTGGCTAAATTTCCTTTTACAACTAAGAAAGGTAGCTGAATAAGATCAACATACCTCACCATGGAAGAATGGAATCCTGCTACAAGAAAATTTAGATGAAATCACCTCAATTTTCTTAAGAACTGCAATTTGAATATGCCTGTATAATTACTGAATTATTTTTAAAAAATGAGTGGTAAATGCTAGAATCAGTCACTGAAACACATTAACAAGGCAGTTAACTGGCAGTTAAGGGAGAGCAGACAAGGCTCTCTCAAGTAAACTGCGACTCCAAGGCAAGTGGCAGACCACTAGTACACCAGGATGCCCTACAGCTGTTTGCAACAGAGCGTCCTGGAACCTATAAGCACTGAACATGAACCCCTTATCTGTACAAGCACAATCTGGGGACTGTACACACATCAAGCAAGAGGGTAGCGCTGACTCTAACATGTGTGCTTCCAGAGATGAATGGGTGGAAAGCACACTTCATGTTCAAGAAGCGCAGGTTAACCCGAGGTACCAAGCTCACTCAGGCCTATCTATAGCAAACATAACACCCACGGGTGGACAAACACCATCACCTCCCCAAACCAGGAAAAGGCACTCACTTGAAACTCTACAGGACTCTTAGAGGAACATGAAGGAGAAAGCAAGAAGGAAGGCAAGGAAGAGCTCAAAAACAAAGAGGAGGAAGAGAAACGAAAGTTTGCCCCTAATCCCATGTCTTACTCTCCTGTGCAGGTAGCAGCCATGATCGATGCCAGTGGGGCATCTTCCACGGGAAAGATAACCGATACTGGCAGCTCACCAGTGTTGAGCTCCTAGAGGTTGCAGCAACAGTAAGGGCATGTGTACTGTTTCCCGGCTTCCCTAACATAAATCCACTCTCTGCCAGGAGAGTAGGGAGGTGATTGACAGCTAGGCGAAAATGGTAGGCTAACCCTTCTAGCCTACCCCCCTCTACCACAACCCTACCACAGCAGAAGCAAATCTACTTCTACAATAGAGTAGTAAATGTCAGAAGCCACCTAAACAGAGGGCAAGGAGATCACTACACTTGCTGACACCCTTCACACCTCCCTTAATGATACCATTTTCCATGGTAAAGTAAACAATTCACTCAAAACAAAACACATATTTGAACTCAGCAGTCCAGAGAAACCCAACAAGATATCCTATCTGAAGGCAGCTGGAAAAAAAACGCTTGGTGGCGGCAAGTAAGTGAGAAGTATTCCTTCACTCACCCCCTTAACCGGCAGTGAACTAACTACCTTGTTACTAAGTTTCAACAACCAATATAAAAGTAGTGAAAAAGTTGCAACCTGGTTGTTGGTAGGAGCACACAATACAACCTGACATCCAAAAGAAGAAGTGCTTGGTGACGGCAGGTGAGGAATATGCCTTATGCTCCTGAGACAGATAAAGTTATGCCCGATAAATGGTTATGTAAGGTTGGAAAAATCGTTAAATATTTGGATAGGACACAAACAGAAACAGGGCTCTGGTGGATGGCAGAAAGTTGCATCAAAAGAGCAATCTTCATGAGTCATTATGAAGATCTGAGCAAAGAATACCTTGAATAGACTGATTATAAGTTACTTGGCATTACATATAAAAAACTATAAAATGGGTACAGCGAAGCCATTTACTGCAGGTGAGGATGGCTGCATTGTATAGAATCATGAAACAGGTATGAATGTTGAGGCTGCTGCCACATTTCCAGCATATTTTAAGCATTGGTTGAATATCATCATGCATAATTTTGAATCAAATTCCTTCAACAATTGTATTATAATCTTAATTAACACAATGAGGTGATATGCAATTAGCATTCCCTTACGACATTATGGAGCTTTCAGAATCTCCTCTACCACAGAAGAAAATAAATTTTCCTGAACGTGTGTTTGTGATGAATCTGGGTTATTATACCAAACCTGAACATTTATTCTTTTTATGACAAAGCTATAGGCCTTTAATTTAACAAATGGAAGGGCTTCATAAGCTATCATGTACACACCTAGTACAAACTTAGTTACTAAGAACCTATCAAATGATTACTGACTGCTTGGTTGATTACAATGGACCAAATAACATTGTGAAAGTGATTTAAGCCTAAGTAGAAAAACTTACAGGTACTATGGCACACCCTAACCATATATAACCCTAACACATATAATATTAGATAAAGCAGTCAAAGATTTCATTAGGCTGGAACATGGCAGTAGACTTAACTAATATGGTCCAAGTCCATAGACTCCGATGACTAGCTTTTGGTATAATTATACCGTAGACCATTACCACATTTGGACATGAAAACATAATTTTCGTTTTAACACGTTAATTTTTGTCTTAATGTGTGCTTTGAACATTTCTGACGTTTGTTTCTTTCACTGTAAAGGTTTATTTTATTACCAACACCACTTCCATGAATGGTGAAACATTAACAAAAGATGGTAAAAACAATGGTAACGGTAAATTTGTGATAGATATGAGCTTGAGCTTCATACTTGGCTGAATCATGTCGAGGAGACTTATGATCACAGCATTAAAACTCCGGTAAAACTGAAGACTACTACCGCACCCCTCTAGGTACGGTAGCAACCAGTTTACAGGCCAAATAGGTGCTGCATTTAGTAGTAGCCTGGCCCCTACGGAGATGAGCATAAAAAACAAAAAAAAAAGAAGGTAAATATCATACACATAATGAAAAGCATAAATGAAAGGCAGTAAATATTCCGATCAGCGACTGGCGGGAACCAAGCCGCTGTAGGCTAGCAGTCTAAAGTTTTACCAAATCTCCGAGATCACATAATAGTTTAAAGTAAAACAATACCATAGCTTATCCTACCAACCTAAAATTAATCTGTCAAAGCCTAAGCTACATTAACCTAACCTTAGCCATTAGTTTAGGATACGGTAATCGGACATTTTTCGTCAATAATGTATCCCATAATTTAAGCCTAAAGTTCTAATTCACGGATGATAAATGGCATTACTGATGAAATGCCTTAATTCTTGCTGCTATTCCTAAGTCTCACTCATGTTTAATTTATTATAAAGTCACCAAAAGTGCGATTCAATCATGGCTGTCACTCGCCTATGCTAGAGCTACCAGCGTATCGTCACGATACATATTTATCCGCACATTAAAAGAAATTATCACATTACCTGGGGTGGTAAAATGTTCTTGAGGTGTTTAATGTTCATTTTAAACCATGAACATGACACATCACTCGAAGTTCACTTAATTAGGCGGCATTAAACTCGAATTTCTACGAAGGGGGGACGCTCGGACATCATTTCTGCGTTTGGAATGTTCAGCGGCATGACATCTGTCAAACGTTGTTGACAGAAGGCCGCTATTTGTTCATAGGAGGCAGCTATTTGTTCGTCACAACACTACTGATCTGAGAAAAAATATTAGATGTAGGATGTAGGTGCTAAATGAAATTTTTAAAAATTATTATCTAGTCTTCTCTACGGGAGAGTAAAAGGTCTGTCCACACTAGGAAACGTTGTTTGGAACCAAAACTGTTTGTAGACAGCCTGGAAACAGTTTGCAAACAGTTTGGAAACTGTTTGGAAACAAAGGTTGCAAACTGTTTGGAAACGAAGTTTGCAAACTGTCTGCAGACAGTCTGGAAACAGTTTGCAAACAGTTTGAAAACTGTTTGGAAACAAAGTTTACAAACAGTTTACGAACATTTTCCTAGAGAATGTTTGTAATAAGCTTGCAAACTTTGTTTCCAAAACAATGTTTCCTAGTTAGGACAGGCCTCACGAGTATATATAAAAGATGCAAAGGTGATAGTGAGTGAAAAAGAACACTTGGTATTAGCGAAGGTAATATATTATAGATAATAATAAGCAATGAAACGCAAAACTCCAACTAAAGGGGGGAGAGGAGGACATAAAAAGCCATTAAAACCAAATTCCTTGACACACGATGAAATGGACATTGGTAGTACACTTCTAGTATACTGTACTTTACTTATAAACAAACTTGGTCGTTTGAGCACACTGCTCTACTCCTAGCCATTCAGAAATAGATTTGATTTGATTTTCAGAGCAAATGCCAATTTTCGGGAAAAGAGAAAAAGTGTTGTGTAAAACCTTAGGTGATGGAAAAACTCATGTACATTTACTATCACTTTCAGTCAAATCAGATCCCCAATCTAATTTTTCCACTTTACCTCTGTCCCCAGCATTCTTACCCAGCCTACGTACGCATCATCCCCGTTTAGACTACCTATAAATCTTGAGCGCCCATGTCACAGTATTAATAAAATACTAACTAGGAGAATTTGCAGAACGCAGCACTATATAGTGCATTGTTTAAGCATTCAGATCTTTGGTTAAACATGTACACTAACTGAGGTTGCAAAAATTCATACTTTAAGTGGTCCACGCTGTCTGCACATTATGGCTGGTCTGCATTTTATATTATCCCCAGCCCCTGCAAAGGAAGCCACAAAGAGATGCATATGAATGACCATCATTGCCAAAATGTCAGGCAAACCTCGGTGCAACAGACTATGAGGTTCTCAACTCTGCCTGCAGGATCGACCCACGCATGCGTCAAGCTGAACAGTGCGAATAAAAAGGCCTAAATTGATTATACGACTTCTTAGTTCAAGACGGTTCTAAATACAACTACGACTCAATGTACCTTTCTCCAAGAGCTACCTGGCGGATTTGTTTATTCATGACCACAGATGCAATACCAGAATCTTGGGACATGTCATGAATATTAGAAATCTATACTTGGCTCACTTGCGACACAATTTTCACTGACACTAGAAAGAACAAGCAAAAAACTGGGCGTACATAGGTGGCTGATGATATGCGTCCCTCTGCACTTCATACACTCAAGAAAAGGAACAAAGATTGATCACTGACACTGAGTTTTCTTTTAAATAAGCCAGAAAGCCAAGGAAAGGGTCTAAACAAATGTCAGTAAGTCCAAATATGGGAAGGTTCAATACAAACAGCTGTGCCCAGGACACCAGAGCCGCAGGTTCTCCGAATTACGAAATACGACAATTTTCGTTTAGGATGACACTTTAAATAAGTAAATAAATATATTGAATTTCTTCTTATCTTTTACGAAGTTGGCATTTCATGCAGCCCACAATATTGTGAGGATGTTTTTGATTGTCATATATAATCTTTGTTAGCAATCCCTGCTACTAGTTCTGTTCTGTTGAATATTGATGTACATTTATCCTGTCCTTACATGAAATGGTATTCACCACGTGATTAGTTAATTATGCAGATTCGCAAGAGGACAGTTCTCGTGTAACTGTTACACATTTTCAAGGCGCACTCAGTGTACCTTGAAAATTGTTAACATTTAATTAATTACACGGAAGTACTCGGTACTCATTACTCGGTACTCATTTTCTCATTTGTGGCGAATTTGCAATTTGATATCACGTTGAAGTTTCGTGATTCTTCTGCATTACAGTCACAAGCCTTACGCAAAAAAAAAGCTATTTGTATTCATACATCTTTTACAGTAATCCTTTACGTAGGATGTTTTATTAACATAGTGGTCAGTTGTAACTGGTATCATATGCTGCACGCTGACTTACGTAGCTTACTACACAGCGCACACAGAAACGAAATTAGAATCATATATAACGGTTAGAATCCTACATAAAGGTGTCAGTCAAATGTTAAGTGTGTATATTTTGCTATATGTTTAACTTTGAACTTTTTATAAAGAAATATCTTTGTTTTATCGATCATGTGCACGGATGGTACTAAATATGGGAGAGTCTGTAGTGTATTATACGCTCTTAGACATTGCATTGCACAACTGCTCTCGGTGGTATGCTGAGGTATCCCAAAAGCCTTCCATAGGTCTAACTCAGTGGCAACCAGTTAAAAATGTACATCTAGATTTGACTAAAATCGCTGAAAAATTCCTTTCAATTTACACCCAAGACAGAAAAAAATATAAAAAATAAAACTGTACTTTGGCGATAATACTCTTTTAGGCTACAGTGTTCGTAGAGTATAGCCTACTGCAGACAGGCCGAAATCTCCATATTTTGCAATTAGTTTTGCCTATATGGATGTTATCACTTAAGTGATGCTGCATCCTCATGGCTTAAAAAGAAATCTATCCCTGCGACTAAAGAAGGAAATTCAGAGAATGAATATCTACGAAAATAAACGGGAAATGAAGTAAATAATATTTTCCAACTCCTTTTCCTCTCTCAAAATGTACCCAACTCCTGTGAAGATAAACAATGAAGATATTCCTTTAAGAAATTAAGCCGGAATGCTACGGGTCTCCAGGAAGAGTACAGGCATATCACAACACACAAACAACTAATTCAAACAAGCCAGACTGAAGGAAAACTAAGTTGATTATATCAAAGACAAGACTGCAAGACTGGAGTTTACTTATGTACAAACGTCTTGCGCATAGCCTACCAAAGTACACAATCTTGAAAAATGGCGATCTAATGAGTATTCACGCTTACGACAAAACTCAGAAAAAGGTGCTGGATTTTTTAAAGCAGAATGCAGAAACGAAAGTAAAATTCCAGTAAAAATCTGAAGAGATTTACCTATAAATAGTTAAATGAAGCAAAAATATTGACATAATTGAAGTTCTTTGACCATCCACGAAAGGCTTAATTAGTAACACAATGGAGATATCATCAAAAGAACGGAAGAAGTTAGATTATTACACAATAAAAATTAAAGCAAGATGAGAAAAATAAAACATAATTGAAGTTGCTACACAATAAAAAAAATACAATTATATAAAATATATAAAAAATAGAAAAGAAAATATCCTCATGAAAACGTCCACAACGGAGTGAATTTTAAATCTTTCTGTATTGATAATAATAATAATAATAATAATAATAATAATAATAATAATAATAATAATAATAATAATAATAATAATAATAATAATAAAGGATTTCCTCTATGCAGGAGAAAAGAAGCTTGTTGTAGAAGTACCTTCAAATAATAAATTTGCTACGCATCCAATAAAAGTTATTTAAAAAAAAAGGACCCCAACTGGGCCTGCCAAAATCTCTCCAGCTAACAGCTGGTCTTCATTTTAAAAACGCTTTTTTGTAAAGTTATTTTTATCCATTCTGCTCTACGTGTCTCTCATCAATCTCTAATCCGCTCCCAGGGGAGCCAAGCGAGTTAATTAGAAGCTATAAATCCAATCTGTCTGTCAGTCCTCAGTCCTCACCACGGCCTAGGTATGTCAGTCCTCACTTCCCAGGCAATGAATGGAGAACTGTGAACTTTGGCTAAAGTGTTCTCAGAGTTGTAACTGCATATTATCCAGTTTCTTAAAATCTTCATCGTTGATATAGCTCGCGTACTTTTTGTTCTACTTCGAGCACAATTTTCCCCTAATTATATGTTTGCATTTTTTTTTCATAATTGTTTTAAGTTACAGTAACAGGCAGTTCGTATGACTTAATCTCATCAGATAACAGCCATCGAACAACTTTCCAAGTACCATTCGCTTAAGAATTTGTAACTATTTACAATGGTTATCGAGCTCCTTAGCCGTTGATCATATATTTGGTCAAAAAATAAGTTTTTTTGTTATTAATGAAGAAAACTCCATAGTTATTTGAGTGGTAAGTAAAAAGCGTAAACATTTAGCCGTGTGTGCTGCTTCCTTGTCCAATAATACCCTGCGATGACGTCACATTCGGCCTTCCGCAAGAAGTAAACATGGAGCTGCTACACTAACAGGCTTCCGTTCAATATTTTTCTATTCAGCCGCTCTAAATTTGCCTTTCTTCACTATTGGTTCAAAGGTGAGTTCGGGAACGGCTCTTTTTGTTAATGAAGGAGATTTTGTGGAGTTTTGCTTTGGATCTCTATTAAAATTGAGGCCATATATATGTGGCCGGCAACTCGTGGTGTGGCTGATGCAGAACTTGTCACGTAAGAAACTCGTCTATTTCATCCTGGTGTGTTTTAGGTTAGATTTCTAAACGATTTTGCACCATTTCTGATTAGAATTGAATTTTGTCTTGCCAGATAAAGGCCAGTTTATCATAGTGTAGGGTTAGGCTCCTGTAGTGTAACCCCTTTCCCTAAACTCGTCGTTCCATGGCGAGGCTAAGCCACCCTTCGGGCTTCAGATATTTTGTTAATAATTTTATTAATTTATGTCTATATTCCAATGAATTTCACGGTCGAATTGGTAATTTTTCATAAGATTCCAGCCAGCCATTTTTGCATGAAAAACCAATTTGGTTTTTTCCTGCAAAGATGGCTAGGAAATGATAGGACAAATGACCTAAAAGTACCAACCTAACGTAACCTAGTTGTGTTTACTGGTTACAGTTTTGCCGTATTAGCTACGGATCCTAGCATCATGTTTCTGATAGTTCAGAGGAATGCATATTTTCAGTTGCCAGTCCATTAGCGGTCTTGCAAGCACAGCTCTGGGAGCACCTACGGTTTAGTTTGATAAGGCATTTTCATAACAGACAGACCTAACCAGACGTTACCTAACCTAACCTAACACAGGGTGGCGTGCCCTAACCTGGACCCCCCCAGTAAAGCCAGCTAACACAATTCGTCCAAAATGCAAGGTCGTGACCTAACCAGAACGAACTGACCTAACCTTACACAGGACAGCGTGCCCTGACCTAGCCGGGGGGGGGGGGCTTGGCCCCTCTCCGGACCCCCCAAGAAAGCCAGTAAAATGCGTAGCCATAAACTAATAAGAAACCGCACTTACCTCAGTAGAAGTTGGAATCATTGGAAATTTCGGTCGGCAGCTCGATTCTTCTTCGCATTTTGGCTGGGACGGCTGGTTTTGGCGTGATCTGGATGACTGGAACTGGTGGAACAGGGACGGGTGTAATTGACGAATCTGTCTGTATGGCGACGTCTTGGGAGTGTCAGGTTTCAGCGAAATTAGGCCGCATCTTGGTGGGTGTTGAATCGACTCAACTTAAATTCCAAAAAGGCTTTGAAATCACCAATAAGTCCACTCTTCATTAAAAACACGAGTAATGATCGTTCGTCATTGCACAGCACTGCTAGGTCGAGTATAGTCACTGGGTTTGCAGCGGCAAATGGCATGTGGGAGGGATGCGGACAGGATGGACGACATCTTGGCAAACTGGCAAGAGACTGGGTCAGATCTTGGGGCACGTGGGGTCGCGTCGCGGAACTACTTACCTTGGCGGAGTTATTGTAGTTCCGGCAGAAGGTGTTACGTGGCCTGTCAAACGAAACTGTAAACAACCCCAGCTCTGTTACCTACTTCACCAGTAACGAGACAGTCTTATTATTTCAGTAGTGCTCAGCGTTTGTCTGGTTACGGCCTCACATGTATTCTTGGCCTTGTTATGGTATCTTAATGACTGGCTGATCCTTGCATCCTCCAAGACGCAGTTGCTTTTTGATTGGGAGTGACTTCACTGCTTATATGTTAATTATGGGATCTTGATAAACTGGGAATTTGCGATTTTCTTCCCAAACAGCAGATGAAGTACAGGCAGTCCTCGGTTATCGGCGGGGGTTCCGTGCTGAGGGTGTGATGATAACCGAAAATCAGCAGTTTCCGGCGCCGAAAGTTACCGATTTTTGTCGCTAGACAAGCGCTGTAAAACTGGATCGCCATTAACCAAGCCTGCCGTTAACCGGGGACTACCTCTACCTGAGTGTTGAATGACATGGTAGCAGTGAATCCATCCAACTGCCTTTCAGATCAGGAAGCCACCTCTGTCACCTGTCACCTCTAGAGATATTCTTTCCTTATTTGCATATCCACCAACATTTGCTTCAGTGGTGCCTGAAGCAACACTGGTTGCCTTTTGTCAATCCTCCAACACTAACAATTCCTGTGAATTGGAAAGTGATAGAGGATTTTACTGATGGCTGGAACCTCTAGCCTCTCAAAACATGGCACTACTAAAATGTCGTATAGCCTTGTTGAATGCTTATCAGTGATGATGATAAACCTGTGCTAACACCAAGGATCTTCACTTATAGGGAAAGTTATCATCTGTTGACTTACACTAACGCTAGTAACAGCACAAAATTTAATAAGTAGATCGATATCTGGCAGTTCTGAATTTGATTAACCCTCAAACATTATATAATACTTGAGTGGGTAAAGCTTTATGAGCTTGGTACTTTGGCAAATAACTACTCTAATATCCAGAATGGTAATTGGATTAGCAATAGAAAACTTGACCAAACTAGCTGCTTGCCTTCGCACTACAACTAACACTTATAAAGATAAATTTTTTATCAAAAGGAAAAGGTAGATAGAAGAATCACGGTTACAAATGAATTTTGTGAATTGTTGTGCAAATTGTAGGAGCGCTGTGAATATGTTTTTTTAGCTAGGCTCAAAGGTAACGGCTTAATCACTTGATGTCTGTATTACTGGATGTGTGCCAGGCCGATGGGTAGAGATATCTGTTTTCGTAGTGTCTGGAGCTTGTGGACTGAGGGAATATTTTTCTGGAAATGATCCTCCAGCCCCTCTTACTGGTTAGTTTTTAGAATTTGTCTCGGCTCATCAAGGCTTAGAAATTAGACATATGCTAGGTGAGATAGAAGCTATTCTCTCATCATGGCAGCAAGTACTTTCCTAAGGGCAGTTCTGATCTGTTCTTCTGAGTTAGAAGCTCAGCTCAACCCGTTTCTACTTTCTGGTCAGGCATAACCATAAGGTTGGATTTATGTAACACAGTGATTTTAATGTTTCATATTCAAAAGGTTGTGTTAAATTTTGTCTTAAAGAATATTCCTCTTTTTCTATTCCAGCTTGATTTTCCAGTATTTTCAAAATGAAATTTCACGAGAGCATTACGGTTTTTAAATTTCCGTGGGAGCAAGTCGCTCAAGGTATCTGGCAGCGCTATCCAAACCCTGAAAGGTAAGCGTAGTGTATAGCTACTACTGTAATAATCTGATCACTCTTTGATGTAGTATTGGTGATATTAGTAAACATTGTTTCTGCAAAGTACTAGATAGTTCTTTGAAGTTCTTTTCTTCTGGGGGGCTGCTAGGCCTGTTGTTGGTGTAAATAGTGAATGAGGCCATAGCATGGCGGATGGGATCTTTTCCATTCTTGCCAGTGATGGTAATTAAGAAATATTCTACAATTAATGTTCAAGTCCCATTTGGGAATCATAACACGTTATTGAATGTGCTAGTGCACAGGACACATCCCCATTACACCATGTTTAATGTGTCAACTTTTCAGGTCATTCTTAGCCTGTTGAATGAGAGTTAGAAAACTTCAGTAAGAAATGTTTGATTGCTCTATTGTTCACAGAAAGCTAGAATGGATTAGACTCAGGCAAATAAAAAGTTGAACCATGTGAAAGTAAGAAACCAAAAATTATTCCAAAAACATTCAGTAGAATAGAAGTGCTATTTGTTTTTTATTGGTTTTTAAAACTAATAATAATTGACTTATGCTGTATTTAGTTCTGCAGGGTAGTATGCTTTGCTAAAGCTTTTTAAATCTTTGGAACAAAAAGAGATACTAACATTTGTCTGGGTAGTGTAAGCTTTTAGCTAATTTTGGAGGACTTACGAGCGGGTGTTCAGTCGTAGAACTGACAACTTTGTCATCTAGATTTTGCTGAATAAGTTCCCCTTACAGTGGGATCTAGTTAATAAAAAAAAAATATTTTATCATTTTTGGGTTTGTGATGAAAACAGTTTTAATTACAAAAAAACAATTTAGTGAAAAACCTTTCATACGCAAAATCCCCGCCTCCCAGCCCCTTGTCTGCAGTGTATCATGTCCAGTCTGTGTGGGGTAGTGAGGATGATTACAGTTTACCGAGGATTCAAATGTGTTCTTGCTTGAAAAAGTTACTTATAGCTATTCTGCTTCAGTCTACAAGATGAAAAAACATGTCTGGGGACATTTGGACCATGATTGATGCTCTAAGTGATTGATGGGGTTTGCAGGAAAAGTTTTATCACAAAAGCTAAGTATGTATAGACAGAAATATTAAAATCATCCTTAGAGACAATCAGAAATAAAAAAAATTATCTCATTAACGTAAAGCAGCTGTCAGTAATTATTAGTGAATAAAAACCAATATAAGCATGATCATATCCTGTCTCATTTGAAATATTCAGTTGCTTAATGAGGGAATTATGGTAAATAAATGAAATTTTCACTTCATAAAGTTAATTTTTATAAAACTACAATACAATACCAAAAAACACAATACTATTTATTCTTCTTAGGCTTAGCTGCAAGTAACTATAATTTACAGCAGAATGCATGGTGAGAGTAATGTTGGGTAATCCTTTTAAGCCATTTCAGTTGTTTAAAAGGGGTTTATTTTACAATGTGGCAGTTTGACTTAGCTATACAAGGTGTGATCGTAAAGTATCATGACTGGTGCTATAAAAAGTAAACTACAACACGTACCATTTTAGCATGTAATTTCCTTCAAAGTAGTGCCCTTCGGAAGCCACACACTTTATCCAGCTCTGTTTCCATTGAAGGGAGCATTCCTGGAACTCGTTTTCTGGGATAATTGGCGGCTGCCTGGTCACATTCACTTCGATCTCCTTGACGTCTTGAAATCGTCGTCTTTCAAGTGGGATTTTATTTTCGGAAAGAGGGAAAAGTCACAAGGGGTGAGATCTGGGGAATATGGTGGCTGTCGAACCTGGGGGAGGTTGTGCTTGGTCAAAAACTGCCGACAAGCTGCGCTGAATGGGCAGGTGCATTGTCATGGTGCAATTGCCATTCACCAGATGCATGTAATTCCAGCCTTTTCCAGTGAATAGCATACTGCAAATGCCGCAACATGTCACAGTAGTACTCCTTGTTTACTGTCTGACCAGGTGGAGCATACTTATGATGAACAGTTCCCTTGAAGTAGAAGAAAACTGTTTTTCTCAGTTCTGCTGGTTGCGGGTCTTGGAACATTCATCACTATTGACATTTTGTCGGTCATCTTGAAGATTTCTGAACCACTCGTACACTTGTGTGCGGCTAATACACTCGTCTCCATACACTTTTTGCAACTTTGCGTAGGTCTGTGCGCAGTTATCACCAAGCTTTTGGCAAAATCTGATGCAGATTCCCTGCTCAACTTTCTCCATCATAGTCAGTGTGGTGACCATGTACACACGTTCCTTCCAAGCACTGCTGTAAAGTGTGGAAGTGAGCTAGGACTCTAAAAACTTAGTGCCTGCACAGTTGGGGGTCTAGGTCAGCCTGTGCCTGGTGGCCTCATACTACGTATTTTAGCTCCTTTACTATAGCAATAGTTCCGATACTTTATGATCACACCTCGTATATAAAAAAGGTTGGGCTCGGACATTTGAATTTTCATTAAAGAATGGACTGATGAAGTTGGTTGACAAGGTGTCTATAAAGAATAAAATATTCTTATAGCATAATAATAAAAACATATTCCAATAGTTATTTCGGTACATACAGTATTTCAGAATAAAGTACAAGAATTGAAAAAAATGTTTCCTTTACAGCACCCATGTCCTGTCAGAAGACACTGTCGTGCGAAAAGTGGTCGGAAATTGTCTTCACTCGAAGCGGCTGTTAACAAAGACCAACCGGTTGCCAAAGTGGGGTGAACGATTTATAAATAGCAGAAATGTCAACGTGATTGAAGAGTCGATTGTCAACCCAGAGAAGAAAGAATTGAGCACATATACAAGGAATGTTGGATTAACAAAGGTAAATGTTGCTTTCATCTTTTTTTTTATTGTATCCTTGAAAATAAGGTGAATATATCTATTGTTTAGGATTTTACTGGGTCACCACTGACGTTCTGGTAATGGATGGTCTAGGAAATTTATAATCACTGCATTTAGACAATCTTACTGCTGACTTTGGAGGTCTTAACTGATAGCTGTAAGTGTGTTGATTTAAAACGGAAGATCCTATAAGCTGTAGCTGTAAGTGTGTTGATTTAAAACGGAAGATCCTATAAGCTGTCAACAGTTATTGAATGTACCACTTGGTTATCTGTGTGCACAAAAAGTATCATTTAATTTTTGTTAATGTTATTCATTAGTCAAGTTTGTTGTACTGTATAATATAAAATAACCATGAAATTTGAGGAACTAATTCATAAACTCAGTTTCAATATGAAATAATATAGTGTTGAAAGCTCTCTGCAGAAGGCGTGTTATGTAAGTTGTTTAATATACTTTTCTTAAATTATTGCACCAGGTATTACAAAAGTAGGCTTTCCATTTGCGGACATTTTTTTATTTTTGCTAAGCCTTGTGATCTGCAAGTTTTCAAGTATTTCTTGCTTTTGAAGGGCATACATTTTTGAGAAAATGTTTTGGACCTTACACCATATGTATTCAAGACCATTAGGCCAGTATTTATTATCAACATTGCTTCTAATGCCTTCTAGTGCCAGGGGCATCAGTTAGATTCTTGACACTCGTCTCTAGCCTCTGATCTGATAGTTCTCAATGAAGTAGGTCGTGAGTCTTCCAACTTTTCTATTGGCCACAGGAGTCCAACAGATAATTTTGTGTTCTATTCTCTCCAGGGTGGTGCAAAGGATATGTGCAAGCCATCAATATCTCTCTTCATTATTATCTCTTCTATCCTTTGAACTTCGAATAATTTTCTTACTGTTTCACATGCTGTCCTGCCATCTGACCCCTAATATTCTTAAAGCGTATTTTTAAATCAACAAAATATTTTGTATAGTTTCATTGTCACACATAATTCATCTCCATATAGTAATACAGATGATACTAGACCAATATTTAAACTTACTTTTGCATGCAGTTTTAGTTTATTTTATTTTCAAGTCTTTTTCAGCATACTACCTTTTGGTATGCCGTTCTTTATGTTGTTTAGTCTTTTACTAAACTCCTACTCTTACAGAACGTATGTGAGAAATCATTTTACCTAATTACTGGCAAGATAAAACCTTATTAATCCTTTATTTGCCTAAGGTTATTTAAAATATTGTGCATACTATGTTCTTGTTACTTCTGCTGTTCTCCTTTATCTTGAGTCCCATCTCCTGAGATATGTGATGGATGCTATTAAGCAAACTGTACAAATCTACTGGGGCTTTGCTGATTTTACTCACTTTTCAATGGAGTCATTCAGTTCAGGCTTAGCTGCATTCTGGAAGGATGACTGGATGTTTTCTGTCAATATGCAGGATGCATACTTCGTTAGTCTGATCCGTCCTCGGTCAAAGAGGTATCTATGCTTTTGTCTTCAGAGGGAAGGTCTTCTAATTCAGAGCACCATGTGTCTCTTTGCTTTCCCTAATGTCATGTCACACCTCATCTGTTGCATACCTCCTTCCTAGCTTTGATAGAATGTTTAATGAAATTTTTCTCTCTCTCTCTCTCTCTCTCTCTCTCTCTCTCTCTCTCTCTCTCTCTCTCTCTCTCTCTCTCAATATTATATTAACACAGCACACAGCTTGTGACTAGGCCCGACCAGTTGACTATTTTCTTGTGTAATGAGTAGTATAATTTCTTTGAAATTGCTTTACAATGTTATTTACCTTCTACCCATATGAAAATGCCATACTCTTCTGTATTGCAGGTTATGACTGTTGTGGAGAAGGTGACTTACAGGCCCAGTTCAGAAAATTCACAGTGGACAGTGGTTGAAAGACAGGCGTGGATAGATTCTAAAATTTTTGGATTTGGGTACGCCATTCAGGTAATTATGCTATACAGTATTTTACAATGAATGTATTTCATTGTGGAGATAAGATTTTTATAAGAGTTTTATATAATGAAGTTATTTCTTTGGTGTTCAGTGAATTAAGAGAAAATGTTTCCATTCTGTGAAGCTAAACTTTTCAGTAGGATTAACAGCTGTTGTAAGTTAAGGTAAAGTATTGTTTATGCTTAAGCATATACAATTAACTCTTACAAGCTGGCTATATATATATATATATATATATATATATATATATATATATATATATATATATATATATATATATATTAACAAAATCCCATGATTGGGCAAACTTTAAGGTCTGCCAATTTAAAAAAAAATCATGAATAGAAAGAGGAAGATATTCAAATGCTCATGGTATATAAAGGAAAATTTTTAAAATTTTCTGTACATGCCATAGGAATTTGAAAATGAATATTCCAACCTTGCATGGGCCTATTTTATGAGACACTTGAAAATACGCTAAGTTAGCTAATTATACATATTCTCTCTAATTTTTTTGTACGTTATTTTGCAAAAATTATGATTACAGCTCGCTTAATATCGTAAAAGATAAGAGCTAAAGCCAGTGACAATTTCCGAGTTTGTTTGTGGACAAATATATACGAGATGTACAGAGACAGGGAGATGCAGTACCTTCCCCCTTGAAATCTTACGGGAGACTGTTCTTCCTTGTGACACTGAGCTGAGATATGAGTGTTGCCATGTAGTCATATATGGCCCTTTCAAGTGATTTAAATGTTTTCTCTCAAAGTCTGTTCAAATATCATGGTGCAGAATAAGGATTTATCGTATGTGCACTGATAGTTGTCTTCTGCCATTATTGCGCATCATAGGATGCAAGTTGCTTTGGAGGGGTTAATGTTGTATCAAATCTCCAACTTACTTTAGGCCCAAAGGTGCCTGCATTTTTGACCCAATGAGTTAAGAGAAGACATTGAGTTTTAAATAAATAGCCACAAAATTTGAGCAGTTTCTCAATTTGCCTGGGCCAAATGTTGAATCTTATTTATCCAAAAATTATGCATGCACTGTGGAACCTCAATGGTTCCAGTGCTTGGCCTGTGGCCTAAATTCTATATTCTATTGTATTCTATCCTATTCTATTCTGAACTTAATGGACAGGTGGGCCGTCCCCTCTTGTTAACAAAATCTGTTAGGTATCCAAGTTTGGCAAATAGCCAACACAATACAGTACCCTGTAGCAACTTGCTAAACTGATAGTGAACATCTATTCGATATGAAATAATTGATAGCCTTTCCTAAGTGGTGTTTTGAAATTTCATTGAATTTGAAATATTAATTTGTTCAATTCCAAATATATATTTGCAAAATCATTTTCTTCCAAAAATCCATGCAATACAGGCCTTTAAAGTTTAGCCTAACAAAAAATGTAGCCAGTTGCAGTACACTGGGTATGCTTACAAGATAGGTAAAACACAAAAAATCATACAGTACTGTAATAAGAACAGTAAACATCTGTGAGTCTCTGTATAGTACAATTTATTCCTCCTGTTAAACTATTTTGCTATTCTTGGTTATCTGAATTTTCCAGTTATCTGCCACCCCATTGAGTCTTGAGGCATTCAGATAAAAGGGAACTAGAATGTATGTGAACAGTGATTGACATTATATTGATAACTGCTAACTACCACTTACCACCAGAAATGTTACTCTTATGACGTATCACATTTGTGCCTGTTTATTTGATGTAAGTGAATGCTTGTGAGTTTCTTTTGAAAGAACTTGTTGTGGGTAAGGAAGTTATGGGATCATTTTCAATATTTCACGTTTTGTAGATGATTGAAAGCTGTTGGTATTCTCCTAAGAACATTTTCATTTTCTGTGAGAAAATAGTTCTGATTTTAGTTTAGGATCAGGCTAAGGTGGTTTAGGGATGAGAATTCCAACGTAGTTCATTTTCATCAAGAAACAGTAATTAGCAAGGGATATGTGTAATTTTTGTCATTGTGCTATTATGTGGGCTTGTAGCGTTTTTCCGTGAATGAAGATATTTTATTTTTCTGTTAACAAACTGACCAAAGCACCCATGCAGCCTGTAATGACAAATCTGACAGGCTGCTTTTTGTATGCTTGGAACAGTTTTGTTAGTAAATGAATGTTGCTTAAACACATTTGATCTGTGCTTGACTTTTTCATTATTAGATTCTCACATTGGTGATCGGTGTAATTTATGCTTTTTTATTTAAAAAAGCATGGTTTTAATTTAACTAGAATTTTTTGTGTTTGTTTTTAATACTAATTTTTGCTTTGTATTCTTTGTAGACTTTTCAGTTACTTGTTAATCACCATTTTAAAATGGCAGCTCAAGCTGAGATTAATGAGATGAAGAAAAATGAGGCATATCTAATATGCAAATGCCTAAGTAAATGATACTTGATTAAAACACTGGTTTCTTATGGTTTTGAATAAGTTTTGAATCATTTATATTCCAAGAATAAAGAAAATACAGAACATGTTTTGTAAATCAGCTTTTTACCCGTTGTTTTTGCCGTACAATGGGACACGTGTCTTTGATTAAGAGTTTCTTATTAGTTCTTGTTTCCTTTGGCTGTCTTGAAAGTTGAAACTGCCAGCATACAATATTTGATGGTTAATCGATGATGATGATGTAACTTGTATTCTTGGTAAGGCTAGCCTACTGAAAGGGAGATTTGGGAACCTCATGATTGTAGCTGTATACAGTGTCTATAAAATAGGTCATAGGTATACCATTGATCATGTACTTCTACTTTTTACTGGACATTTGCCATTGGAGGGGATATTTTGACTTTATTTTAGGAATAGTCATAAATCACATAATTTATTGAGTAAATGCTACAGTTGTAATTAATGACTATAAGATTAATTCAATATTTTGGGCACAGCTTTGAGCTGAAAGCAGTTTAGACAACATTATTGCTTAACATTTTTAGGGGTTAGAGCAAGTTTTAAATTTACTGGTAATTTTCAGAGCAACTGTTTTATTAATGATAATTCATTCAAAGTTTAAAGCCTGCAAGTGAATTGAGTCACTGTGAATACTCACCATGTGGTTGCCAAAAAAATATGGTTGCTTTTCATTAAATAGGACTCATTTGCAAACAGGCTTCTTCATCATATTTTTTAAAGATTATATTCATGTTTTTCATTAATGAAATCCTTTTTTTTTTCTATATTGCAGAAGTTTGGATTGGAGCGTTACAAGAAAAATATACAGAAGGCCAGTTCTGGATTTCTTTATGCCCTAAATAGACTCTTCCCAGCTCCTGATAGTGCTGTTGATCCCACTCAGAGTCACCACATGACACTGGAAGAAAGAAAGCAAAGGTTTGTCGAGTATTGGAAACATACAGGTCTTTGTGTGATCAAGGCACGCTATAGTCAGACCAAAATGACTATGAACATGGCTGTCATTAGCTACATTGCCAAACTCCTTCCTGGCTTATAATCTGACTACAGTTTATCTACCATCCCTCAATTTGGGGCTCTTTAATCTGGTCATGAACTCTTATTTATCCCTCCCACGAGCTGTCTAGAAGAAAGAGAGCACTCCTCAAGTGATATACCATCACTTGAGGAGCCAAATATGGGAAAAGTGGTAACATAGTCATTTTAATTTGACTAAAGTCAGTTGTTATAGACAGTTTTACCAGACAACTTGGTCGAGGCATTAACTTCCCATTACAATATCACAGTTAGGAAGGTACAGTTCAATGATTTGAGGAATCTTATAAGTAATGGCTTCTTTAGTGTACCTACACCTACTATCAAGTAGTAAGGTTTTTTTTTTATGTATTTCCCTCCTTCACACTTTTGACAAAACTGAGTACACCACACTTTTGTCTTTTATCATAATAGTCCTCCTTTGTTGGTATAATGCTGTACTCAGAATCCAAAGTACCTATTATCAAGGAATGCTAAGAATTCCTTAGCAGTCAGGAGACTACTGTGTTTGACTGGAAACTCTGTGTTGGTTTTGGTTTCACTGAAGACCCTTTATGTAGTGGTAGGCATGCCTTGTTACTTGTTGATAATTACCGGAGCCTCAAATGTTGCTAGAAGTCTAATTCAGTATTTTTTTATTTCTAGGTTAAAAGATGCAGCGAGAGAAACTGCCAAAAGGGCAAAGGAATTGGCGCAAGAGAAGGCAGGACCAATTTATGCAGCCTGTGAAGGTGTTCGAAGTTGATTGTATAGGTGCTGTAAGAGTTTCAGGTGATATTCATTTTAAGGAAAAGTTTTTGAAGATACTGTATCATGTATGAAATTTACTCTTTCAGTAATTATTACTAGAGAATTTAATGCTGCTGTTGTTAATAAATTGATTAGTATTAAAGGAAAATAGAGTATTGGTGAATTGACTGTAGATATGTACATTTTCAGATGTTATTCATTGTAGACATTTTTCATTGTATTACGTAAGGAGATGTGGTTAGTATTGGCACTATTGCAGCTTAAGTGACAGCTTTGTTTTGGACTTGAGGAACAAAACATAACAGGTATATTACTTTTCACCAACACAAGGCATGGTTATTAGCTTTCCACTACTTATCTCATTTTAAAGTGGTACACACATGAAAGAGTAATGCCTGCTGCTGGATAGATTCCGTCCTGAGGTCAGATGGTCTTGGAAAAGCTTGAGTTGGCTGTCAATTCATAAAGAAATCCATCAGCCTTTGATGAACCAAGGATGGTTTTAATGGATTTTCGAAAGCCCAAAGAGTAACTCTCTCTTTCACAGAAGCAAGTTGAGGTCTTGGGGTTAAGATCCTGTTGGTTTTTGTAAATTGCATCATTTCTGTGGAATTTTTTGCAATTCCATTAAAGCCTTTGTAAGTTATTCCAGATTGTATAACCGGAGAAGTCTGTTCATCATTCCATATTCTTGTGTTGTGATTAGTCATTTTTATACTGAAAGGCCAAGATGATTTCACATAGTATGTTGTGCTATATCAAACTAAGAAATGTTTTTGAAAGATATATCCAGTTCATTTCTGAAAAATAACAATGCTCAGTAATGCACCATTTCTGTGGTTTTTATTGATTATTGGTCTTTTTTTCAGGATTTAAGTCATTTGAAAAGCTATTGCTAATTTTGCCATGTGCTTGTAAGAGTTAACGTAGGTATTTCAAGGATTAAAAATATCTTTTTAAGTAAGTATAAGACCTGAATTAGAAAACATTCTGTGACTAAGGAATTGAGAAATGTTCATAATCAGGCATTGGAGAAAATGTATTCTTTCTTCTGATATAGCTAGATTACTGAATAAATTGCTCATGAAAAACATTTTTTTTTTCACCTTTAGTTACTACCAGTGGTGAATGCATTGTAGAATCCCAGAGAAAAATTGACGTTTAAAAACGGATAGGCCAAAACCATTTATGGTGAACATAAGGAACAACTAACAATCTGGGAGCCAATTGGCAGAGTAAAATTTGTAAGGTTGGTCCTTGATTCGTGCTTAAACTGGAAAGTGTGTAAAAACCACGTGTAAATGCACTAGACCCAGTTAAGAAACTATCCCATACAAGTTGGGGAGTTGACAAATCAAACTCGATGGTATTGTACCCAACACCTGTTTTATCTGCACTAGACTCTGGAAGACAAATGTAAAGCTTTTGCTGAATTTGTAATGAAGACTTCAGATTCAGCACTGGCCATTTTAAATTCCTTCCCAAATAAATCTGTGCAAGTCACAATTGGTGAACCACCACTCTTTTCATCATGACTGGTAAGTGCAACAAAGGTACATACAGCTTAATGACTCTCTAACTAAAATCCTTTGTGATCAAAGTGATCAACATTCATCATTGTTCCCATTTTGAGCCAATATTTTGTGATAGGATGATGACGATGTTGGTTGCATGATACGCTTCGTTTTGGTTGGAAGGTAGGTGAGGCTTGCAATAAAGGAGCTGATGTTATTGTTGGTTGGTTAGTGATCACTGTGTACTGTTTGTTGTTCCCTGTTGCAGCCAGACCAGTCCTTGAGATTTGGGGGTGGGTGTTCCTGTATTTTGTCGTCAGTTTGCTCTAGTTGTTCACCAACAATTCATTTAATTCTCATACTTATGTATACTGTTGATGAGGATAGGTTCCAGTGCTTGGCCTTATTATGTAAAGTTCATAATCAATCTGTCAATCAACTGTTGATGAATCCCAGTATAATATTTGGGTTTAACATTGTGGTAGCACTTTGTTTATAATAGCATTTTGGCTAGAGTTTCTTTCTTTTTCCGTACTGTGACAGTGTGTGTCAACTTTATATGTAATTGAATCTCAAACAACTGTTAATAACCTCAATCACTGCTTCCAGTATTAGAAGAAAAGCTGTCATGAAGAATGTAGAGGAGAAATTAATTCGTTGCAAAA
Source organism: Macrobrachium rosenbergii (assembly GCF_040412425.1). Lineage (NCBI taxonomy): Eukaryota > Metazoa > Arthropoda > Malacostraca > Decapoda > Palaemonidae > Macrobrachium > Macrobrachium rosenbergii. The sequence continues at coordinate 117,217,023 of NC_089752.1, read as the reverse complement.
TTTTACTAAACTTGAACATTGCATATATTTACTTTTCTTTGCAGGATAAAGCTTTTGAAGTTTGGAATGAATTACAGCCTTCTGAGTTACCTAAGGATAATGATGATGATTTTGTTCTGAAAAAATCATGGTGACACATTTTTTGCACAGAGGAAGGCATGCATTTCTGGTATATCAAGAGAGAAATTTAGACACCTTGAAGAAGTGAGCATATTAGATTTTTAAAAATAATTTTGATTGTAAGCCTTGTGTTTAAATCTTGGTATGTTACCTCTTGATGCTGTTTTTGCTCTTTGCTTATGAGATAGCAATAACATTTTTAAATTCCATTTTGAGTTAGCAGCATCAGGCACTGAGACGTCAACTTGAAAGTATGAGAAGTACTTTAATAAAAGTGAATGCTTGGTAGAAATTCATCATTAATGCAGATAGTGCAGTCCTTGATACGGGTTTCTTAATCAGTGTTATCAAAAGAAAAATGGTTGCAGTTCATTGTGAATAATTTGATATTTATGGGGAAAATAACATCAGAGGTAAAAACAGCTTTTCGACTTTCAGTTTTGGTGATTCTGAGCATACTTGAAATGTTTCTTGTGAATTTGTGGTATCAAGACAACCTGAGATACATGTAATTTTGAGTGACATTCCATATCCATTAGGCAAGAAAAGCATTAACGCATTTAAAAGGTAAGCAACTTTAGGATTACTTGTTTTTGATCATTATTTTTTACCATTGTTCAAGGAATTGTGAAGGGTGTGAACAGTCTTATTGTCTATTCAGAACAAAGCATCTCGTTAACTGCTTAGACAACTTGCTTACCTGATGTCAGAGAATTGAGATTAAGGACTTTGTATGTTATGATTGTGATTTAATTGATGAGGTCCCCAGACTCCTAGCACTTCTGATAGCAGCTAGTAAGTGCTGACGTACAACTTGGCAACCGGTATCTGCCCAAAATGAAATTAGCTGTGGTTTTTCTTTTTCAACTGCTCCTTGTGCTGGCTGGATTCACCTTGAGATACCAACCGCCTGCATATCCTTGAATATGCTTCTGGTGACTCTTACAGCAGGCAGGAAGGTGAGGTTGGATGGCACGCTTGGTTCAAAGAAAAATCCGTCTTACAAAACAGTGATTAGGCGTCAGGTTTCCCAGATCCTCACTGTTACAGACAGAATTGAGACACAGTCGGAAAGCCTGTAGTATAATAAAACCGAAACCATTTACATTATTAGCTCGTCAATTATGGAAGAACAAAGATAGCCAAAGCATCATTGAATGATTGGAAGTGAACAACCATAATAATTCACAACAATAAGATGTAAAAGGAAATAATAAAACCTTGAAAATGCAAATCACTTTGAAAAAAGAAGCTAAATATTAACGGTAACAATACGTGGCAGCCTATTGGACCTAAAATGCCATGCAACATCAAACCTCTTACTACCAAAAACAAAAAAATATGCAGTACCCTCTTGCAGAAAATAAGTAGAATCCCAACAATGGGATAACATGATTGAAACCATAAGAAAAAATGCATTAGAGAAGAAAGATACATACCGGGAGTAGATTATAATTATTATTGAAGTGGCACCCCAACTTATGGACAGTAGGGGACAGTCCCTTGCAATAGTTCCTCGTTGGATGAGTCGGTAGAGTTTTCGGCTAGCACTCTGCTAGTCCCGACTTCGAGCCTCCGGCCGGCCAATGAAGAATTAGAGGAATTTATTTCTGGTGGTAGAAATTCATTTCTAGGTATAATGTGGTTTGGATTCCACAATAAGCTGTAGGTCCCGTTGCTAGGTAACCAACTGGTTCTTAGCCACGTAAAATAAGTCTAATCCTTCGGGCCAGCCCTAGGAGAGCTGCTAATCAGCTCAGTGGTCTGGTTAAACTAAAGTATACTTAACTTAGTCCTTTGCAATAAGCAATGAAGATTAGCTCCTAGCCTACAAATTACTGTGGTGTCAACTAGCCTATCCTAACTGGTAATTCATAATTATTATTAAATTTGAAATATACTTACTCACTTCCAGTAACATATCTGCAAAATGCATTGCTTCTGAAAATATGCACAATACGGTACAGTATAATTTAGCCCAACAAAAACAGTGATTGCAGAAGTTTTACCTACCCATGTCTACAGATATGTAAAATACAGTGCTCCCCCACGTTTCCTCAGGGGTAGGTTCCAGAACCCACTGCAGAAATGCAAAACCCCTCTAATAATGTTTATAACTGCTTATAACTGCCAAATACCTGGTACCCCTTAAACTAAAATGCTTATAACTGTCTTTTTTAAAAGTTCACTGCCTAATTACTCTTATGTGTATATACGCTCCCTAAAAATCTTATAACAGTGATTTACTAATTTTAAAGTATTAATATTAATGCAAACACGGGAAAATATCTATCAAATGTTTAATACAAGTTAAATAAATCTGTCTTGCAGAATGTTTGACAGCTAATCAAGTTACCCCTGTTTATATAAGCATAGCCGTTTTCTCTCATAGTATTGAAGTAGTCCCGTTTATATTATATACAGTATTGATAAAAACAATTAAAATTATCACTGATTCGCTTTTTTCCGTAGAGGAACACTGTTTATTCACTAGTATTTTTTCATATTGTGTTAGTGGCTAAATACAGATTTTTATGATAAAAATAATTTACAGTGTACTTATAATGTAGTAATGTATTTGTTAAGCTCATTCCAGGGATAGGTCTGTAAGGTTATGTTTAACAGGCAATTGTCTTAATAGAATGTATTCCATGAGTCGTGGTAGGCGCACACTTTGTATGGAATGCTGGGTAATGACTTGTGATGTGGATGACAGTTGTAATTGTGTTTATAAGACAAAAGAGGAAATTTTGCTTATGCTAAGTATCTTAAATGAAGGGAGTCTGATAGATTGTAGAAGTAACTAGTTAGATCAGGATTTAAAGCCACTGATATTCAAATTCCTTTGTCAACTCCCTCCCCCTGCTCCGAATTACTTCCTCCACCTAAATTTTTTGCACTTTTCTGTTTCTCCCCAATTGGCTCAGGACCCGCGAGTAGATGGTTATGGCTTATTGCAGGATATGGGTTCAGTTTTTGCTTCATCATGCAAAACTTCTCAGTTTATTAAAGATCAGAGTGACCATGAATTCCCCAGAATGATTCGAATGTTTTGTGTTTCCTTTCAAGAGGGGAGGCATCAGTGGCTGCTTCTGTCTTTGGCCCCCTCCTCTGGACTGTCTTGTGATAATGGGAATGCTTCCTTCCCAGGGAACCAAGAGATGTCTCGGGATGAGGTTCTGTGCTCTTTGACTAGAGCATTTCGTGCTCCGCTGATTGTTTGTTTTAAACATTTGCCAAAAGATTGTTTCGGTAGGTGTTAAGGCGAAGGTTTTTATCACATGTCACCTTCTCCATCACCATTTTGTGAGTGTATATCATAGGTCAAGATAGGCCTAAGCTTATGGTTTTATCTGCAAAACTGGATATAAAGACTAATACTATAAGTTCTAATATTCTGCCTATTCCTGTTGGTCTTTCTCAGGGATCAAGTGAGTTTTCTTCTTCACTGCCTTCTTCTCTCAGAAATCCTTTACCAATTCCTGATATTTCTTTTTCTCTCAGCTCCAGTAATATTCATCATTACTTCGACTCCATTTGTTTCTTGTTCTGTGTTTATTAGCGGCTCTTGCACTGCGAATGTTTCCTGTCCTGTTTGCGTTCATACCGAGGATGCATTGCTGGAAGGCTTGGTGGCCTTATTACCTTGCTGGCTAGAAGAGGAGTGCACAAGCTTACAAGAGTTGAGTCGCCTGTGTTGTCATTGAACTTCCCTTTATCTGCAGAGTTGCCAACTACTGTCGCTGATTGGCCGACCCTACCCACATCTGGCTTAGCTATTCACCTTTCTCCGGTGATGCAGTCATCATGTTCACCCTGCTTGGAGTGTCTCCCTTGCCTCATCACTCTTTTCTTGCCACGTCTCTTCTAGTTCAGACGACTTGGTGGCTGATATACTGCTAGATGCATCTTTTTCTGCTGCCTCGGATGTGCCTGGTGGTCTTGAGATGGTAATGATTCCGAGACCCATCCCTCAGCTTTTGTTAACTGTACCTCTTTTATAATGTCAAAGCTTCATCCTTCGTTCATCCCGAAGTCACATACTTAGAAATGTTGGGATGCTTTGTTAAATCAAATGTAATTGCACACATTTGTGCGCTATATTTCCAAAAAGGCAATCACAATTTTTGCATATCACTGTTAATCAGACATATACCTTTTCCCGGCTTTGTTTTTTGTGATTGTGCAGTGCTTCTTTGTTTCACTGCACGAGCACGTTCTGAAATTCAAAGGTTTGTGGATAAAAGGGGGCAGTTACACTTGTGTACATGTAATACACAACAGGATATCTTTGTAATTGATGTATGAAAACTGTTCCTTGTTTTTTCTTTTTGTGATTGAGCCAAGTTTCTTTCATTGTGTGAACACTGAAAATCCAAGATTTGTGGTTCAAATGAGTAAGTACACTCATTTGTGCACTGTACTACAGAATAGGAAATCATTCTTAACCAGATGCGTAAAAAACAGATCCTTACATGAATTTTTAAGTGATATTCTTTGTTCGATTGAGTAATCACCTGCTCTAAAATTCCAAGAATTCTTATGAAAAGAAGGGCATTAATGCTTATAGTATGTGAACTACAGAAAAGGAAATATTTGTAATTATAAAAACCATTCCTTGCTTTATTTTATCAATGGACGTCAGCAATTCTAACTCGGACTAAAATGTCCCCAAGTCACCACAACCCACACTAGGGCTTCACCATGCTTCGTGTCATCATCATCTTCAAGGTAAGATTTCGTGTAATTTACTGATGTTCAGTCTTTACCATAAATAATTTGATATTTTAATTGACATACACATATTTAATGCAATGTTGTTTACAGCCTGTCATCTTCAAGGTAAGACTACTTATGTTTTATGCAGAGTAGGGTGTATTCATGTTTTTGGATTTTGATGGACACTTGGGACCAGGCATTCCATCTCACGTGCACCAGTGTGTGCTTATGTGAGAGATTACTGTTGGTTGAGCGCACATTGGTGTGTTGTTACCGATTTATGAGGAGGAGAAAGTGTGGCTTTCATTTAAAACCTCCATGTCAAGATTTTGTTTGAAAGAGGCTTTACTTGAACCTCTTGTGACCTTTATAAAGCATTTATTACTTGAACCTCTTGTGACTTTGTAAAACATTGAATGTATTAACTAATTTGTTTAAATGTTTAATTCTGTATGAATAATCATAATTTTTTAGCACTGATATCCACTACATGTATGAACTTTATTAACTGTCTTTTTATTATGAAAATTCATTCATCCCTTCTTTGTCAAGGTGGAGGTATATTTTGTCCTCGTCCTCCTTAGTTTTAGGAGTACTGTAATCCTATGCCATGTAGGATTTATCCCCAAAAGATCAATCATGAAAGAACAAATACGAAAAATGCATCCTGTGAAAGTTGCAAAAGCCATTGGTAATTCAGGTACAGCAATTACATATATGACGACTTGATCACCCACTAAAAAAAAAGGGCGGGTGGTGCATTTGCCTTATACAGCAGGATAATATTGAGCATTTTCTTCTCAAATTAGGGCATCATGTCTTTCCAATTTAGCAAGCGATAATAATTAGACTTGAAAACTTTTGGGTCTAGCTAATAAACACTTTCTTTGTTGAATTATAAGGGAAAAAAACCAACATCATATCAAAAATGTGTTTACTCATTCTGTACAAAACCCATGACTGCAACAAATGTGCAACAAACATGGTATTCTTGTTGAAGGGGCATTGAATACAGTAGAAAAGTGAGATGTAGAAGATGAAGTTTGTTGCTTACTGTTTCTTATCAACACTAAGTTCACTGTGTAGCATTCTGATTCCGAACAGGAAGCAGCAGACATATTTATTTGCTAAAACCACCTTTAAATTCTACATCAATTTTAACTGTGAGAAGCCAAGCATAAAAAAAATAAACTGATTTTTTTTTTTTTTTTATTAAACATTCTTGAACTTTATCTTCGTAAATATAGACGGAGAGGTAGGTAAATACAAATACTCATCATCATCATAATAAAGACTTCTCACTGTAAACTAATATCCATTAAAACGGAACTAAAATACGCTCAAATGTTGTCGTATGGGAAGGAAAGGAAAATGCACAAGGTGTTCTTGCTCCAATGAGGGCCAATGTTCCCTCCTTAAATGGCCAGTCATTAAAACACCTCGGAGCTTCTTACTGTACTGCAACTGGAGAATCAACCATGAATGCCTTATATAACAAAAACCTATGATAAAACATTAAATGTATGAAATCATTTTCTGGATAAATCACAGCGTCTAATTTACTGTATATATACATAATTTAGATTTCTGCTATTCGTGTACAGGAGTAACAGATACATTAGCCCTTAATGCCTGTCGTATGCAGAAGTGCAGAAGTAAGATATATGATTTGATGTCATATTGGTGATTAAAGCTTCTAAAGTTTTCAGTTCACAAGTACTGCACCTCACACTTGAAAATATATTAAACTGGAATTACTGATACTAAAATAACAGTTTTCATTCTACCTGACATTTCTAATGTTATACACAGAGCTACAAACCAAACTTCACATGCAAGCACTACACCACAATTTTATCACAGAAAAAGTAACTAAATATACGGAAGCCTTTACATCAGCACATTCATTTTATGTCCATAACTTAAGGGTAACAATAGTATCTACATGTATAAATGCTATAAACAATTCAAACTGTACAATTATTCAATTTCATCATAGTTTGCAGAGCTGAAACACAATGAAAACCTGCTTCTTTAAACAACCTACTCACTGCATTGCACCACGGAGGAACACCATACCTATTATTTGGTACCTGAAATTTTGAAATATATTTCTAGCCCCGACACGAAATCTTGCAGCACAATCCTCGTAAAAGATTCTGAATGGAAAAATTACCATGGTAAACACGTCACCCGCAATAATTACCATAAATGGCGAAGTAAAATTTTGTTCTAAAATACCTGCATGTCATTTGTAGTCCAACAATAATAAAATAAGACGGTGCAATGCAATTAATATTACTCCTCAAAGTACATTAGGTAAAAGAACTACTCTTAATGCTAAAACACTGGCATGATTCACATAATTGGCCAAAGCAGCAAAGACACACACATTTAAATGTGTATGTTGTAGATGAAATAAAATCAAAGGCTTCAATATTGCCTAGCCAATGAGAGTGCTGGCCTACTAATAAGACATTTACTAACAGACACCTAAGAGTATTTACAGTAAACAGCTTATATGCAATACAGTACTTCTGCATAGAAAATTTCCCAATTTGCCATTCTTTTATTCAGAGCAAATTTCAAAGAACATTAGTACTTAGCTATCACAAAATTTTCAATACAAAATGCAATGTATTTTATACAAAAATAATTAAGGACAAAAAACACCTCCGGGGATGTTCATTTGTTGACACGAATGTTACGCACATTTTTATGACAGTCTGCCATGATTAAATAGTATATATTCCTCAGCAATGCCTTCCTTATGTAATCTTGGTGCTCATATACAACACACATAACAAAGAAATTATGGACAATAAACAATTCAAACAAATTCAATGTGGGACACAACTACCATGTTCTCAAGCAAGCAGGTACACTGTACTATATTGCAGAAGTGAAACTATATCTACGATTATGAGCCATAGAACTGTATATTCAAAGTACATACAGGCAGTCCCCGGTTTACGACGGTTCCGGCTTACGACGTTCCGAGGTTACGACGCTTTTCAAATATATTCATCAGAAATTATTTCTGGCTTACGACGCATGTTCGGGGTTACGACGCGTGTCGACGCCGATCCGACGGAAGAAATATGGCCCCAAAATGGCAGAATAATCATAATTTGAAGGTTTTTTTGATGTAAAACTCAATAATAATGCAGTTTACATCGTTTTCAATGCACCCAGAGCATTAAAAGTAAGGTTTTCTTACGATTTTTGACGATTTTCGACGATGTTCCGGCTTACGACGATTTTCGGGTTACGACGCGGCGCAAGAACGGAACCCCCGTCGTAAACCGGGGACCGCCTGTATTAATGACACTCACAACTAAATTACCGGACCTCTTCCCTCTGAGAAAGGTCAAGCAAATGTACAAAAATTTTGCATGGCCGCGAGGTCTACCACATGAACCATCTGCATTTTCATTTTAAATCCTAATCTACGTGCGAGTTCATGTTCCCTTGCACAAAAGCAAAACATAAGGGAAAAAGTTTAAAAAAGTAAAGTAGGGAGTATCTCGTATGAACACGTACGCTGTACTAAATCACAAATGTGTAATACCAGTGGATTTTCCTCTCGTTTACTTTTTTAAACTTCTCATGAAAAATTTAAATAAATAATATAGAGCAGGGTTTCTTTCTCAACACTATGTTTAATTTCACCTGCCCATCTACGTACATGCTTCTACTTGTACAGTAATTTACAAACTTTATTACTAAACAGCATTGTACAAGGTAGTTTACACCACTGCAAAAACCTGAACAATAAATTCATGAACTACTCTATAAAAATAATATTGCCATAATTGCTACTATACATTTTCAAATATTATAAAGGGAGATGGAAGTCTTTTAATTTTGAGATACGGCTATTCACATGTATCAACAGATACAAATGAAAGGTCCTGACTATGCTAATCAAGGTATTCTGTGCATATTTTCTAGTGATTTCAAGTTTTAAAAAACAACCAAATGTTACTCTACAGTATTCGTGAACAGTACTGTACCTTATCAAGAATAAAAATTTGGGAAATTGCATTTGTAACAATTGCTCTGACATGGAAAATATAAAAAAGGGGAAAGGGGGAACGAAACCGATGTACTTTTACTCAGATCACTCTTGGGTCTCTTGTCCTTCATCTTTCTGACACTTTCAGATGTATATGAATATAAGCGAGTTTTCAGCGCACCCGAAACCAAGCAGCAATTTGGCTATGCCGTAAGTTTCTAAAACCTTCACACTTGAGTAAATTTTCATAGCATTATACCTGTTTCATTACAGTCTGTTTGCCCTGAATAAGAGAGACCACCTATCCTTTGGTAAGATTGTATTATTTTTAATAATATATTACATGGAATACAGTACAAAGATTGTGCATATATCTTTAAAATTACCACAAATTTTTTTCCTGGTCTTGCTTCAAAGGTATTTGGCTTTCATAATCAAAAAGAATACCAATCCATTCTTACATTTGATTATACTGACTTTTATTTTACTGACATTACACTCATGAACTCATTAATAGTTCTAATTTTATGTACATAATATACCTATACATGTTCAAAACTTAAAAAGCAGTATATTTTTGCACTTCTTTGAAGTTCAGTGTAAGAAAACCATTCAAACAACAAAATCTGAAAGCTAGTGTAGGAGTTACATACAGCAATGTCACTGAAATCAACATATCCTCACAAGTTTTGCTCCCCAAAATGTCAAACTTTGCATATTTTATATCAATATATTTGTAAACTTCTCTAACGACATTCACAGTATATAGAATGTTCAAGATTTGCTACACTGTACAGTACATTTATCCAGTGTTTTGCAGGCCAAAACAGCTATGATCCAGCATTTTATAAGTTTGATTACTTGTTAAAATCATCAATGAGTACATGTTAGTAGATGACCTAACCTGTGTGCAAGACCATTATACAGTAATTACGGGAGTTCAATTTGGAGTATTCTTAGAATATCTTCACAGGTGAACACATATATGCTGTATATACATATATATTTTTAGGTTATCATACATCCCAGGAATTTCATAATTTACTTAAACATGTCATCTTTATGCGTTAAGAGAAATTTAGCAGCACGAATCTTACGTAATGCAGACAACACAAATGGCAGTTCCACCCCTGAGTAGCTTTATTGCATGGTATGCCATAATTGACATGTAACTGTGTTCTTAGGGACTGGCTATATCTTACATGGTTCAGCAATTACTGTACTATCCCTGCAAACAGATTGCTTGGTCATTACGTACTGGAAAAGATTTCGACTTTTTGCTACTTTCCAGTGTTTTGGCAAGTTGTGTTTGTGCTGTCGTAATGAAGTCCTTTCTCAATTTCTTTCTTTTCCTAGCATAAAATTCCTTGACAATAACATTTAAATCAGTATTTGATAATCTGGTGTGAAATCTGAACGTGTATAGTAGTACTTAAAACACAGGCCCACTGAACATGGAGTTATGGGTTATGGGTTTTATGCAGTAGCAGCACAATATTATCCAGGTATGTTTTATTAACCTTTTTTCCTAATATTCTGGTGTTAATCTTTTTACTAATTTTATTTTAGTGTAAATGTACTGCAGTGCATTGAATTTGCTTTGATTTATACATAGATTACGATGCAATACAGTACAGGCAGTCCCTGGTTTACGACGGGTCCGGCTTACGACGTTCCAAGGTTACGACGCTTTTCAAATATATTCATCAGAAATTATTTCCCGGTTTACAACGCATGTTCCGGGGTTACGACGCGTCGTACACCGATCCGACGGAAGAAATATGGCTCCAAAACAGCAGAATAAAAATTTGGAGGTTTTTTTTAATGAAAAACTCAATAAAAATGCAGTTTACATTGCTTTCAATACACCCAAAGCATTAAAAGTAAAGTTTTCTTAGGATTTTTGACGATTTTTTGGTTTATGACGTGGCGTAAAAACGGAAACCCCGTCGTAAACCGGGGACTGCCTTTACTTGATTGTAGCGAACAAATTTTGGTATCGTGGAAGTCATGAGGGAGACATTTTACTTGCTCTTTGGATCTTTTTTTTTGCAATATGGTACAGCCATACTGTTCTTCATCCTGTGGTTTAATTAGGTTTTATTGGCAGTTTGTAAGTGTGTTTGTGCTTTGAGGTTTGCCTAACTAGTATAGGCTAAGCATATTACCCTTACCTACATTTTGCCACAAGCTTGGATCTATTTGTGCAGATAAGAAAGAGATGACTGCATTGTACTTTGTTCTGTCAAGTTTCTTAATCCCATACAGACTGTAATTCATTTCAGATACTGTGAGGGGCGTCAGTGATTCCATACTGTCAGCTGTAGCAATATTTGATTTGCTCACAGTAAATGCAGTTTTGGCTATCTCGTTAGCATCCTTATTTTCTATGAATGCCTACAGGAACAGGGAACCAAAATAATTTCATATTTTTTGAGACTTCATTTAAAAGATATGTCACCTTACAGTATCCTAGATAAAAGGTTTCAGTGCTTCTAGTATAAACTGCATAGTGCTGTCGTCTCTTCTGTCTCACATAAGGGAGCCACATAATTTTAATAATTAGGAAAGATGGGTGGGGTGTATACTTGATAATTGTAGAGCTAATTACAAAGTGGTGAAAATAAAAGCATATTTGTTTTTTAATTGAAGGGGATATTTGAAGGAGTTCACCGTGAAAAAAGGCTCATGAAATGCACTACACTCCAACAATTTTTGAAGGAACACATAGCATTCTTTTTACTGCTTCTTTATATTAAAAATTAAAAATGCAAAAGTTTCTGGAATTAATTTCAGACCAATATCAAGTTTACTGCATGGCTTGTAGTTTTGAAGTTTAATCTACTGTATCAAAAGTGAATGCATGACAATTGCGCTGTATGCCAACATGTGCTAAAACTTCACAAGTAAAATACTTTCAAGCACAATTTAAAGACTACAGTAACACAATAACAAACCGAGTTGATCAACAAAGATGGAACTCTGGAAGGAAGATGAAAATATATGTTTTAGTTTGAGTATATGCATACCAAATGTATACTATCAGGAATCAACTTACACAGGGGTATGGTTACAAGAACCTTGAGTACAGGTCAAAAATTGCATAGGCTCAAATCCCCTAAGGTGAAATACACCAAAGAGTGTATTTTCATAAACATACAAAACCCATGACATCCTTGCAACTACAGTACACACCATAGATTTTCTGTACATACCCAAACAGTGTCAATACAATGGTTGCTAAACTGTTTTGTACAAAGAATGCATAACACATATTGTCTGTACATATTCAGTGCTGACACAACCACTGTAAGCCCTAACTACATGCATAGTAAACGTCAGTGGCAACAACATAGCATTCTCTAAAAGACAAAGACTGCTTTCATTCATTAACCCAAAATTACATGTGAAGGTAACTGGATTTTAAAGGGCCTGGTTACATCATAGCTGCGGTTTCGTTCAAGTCATGGTTATGTAACAGTGTACTGCTGTAAGTATGATGGTAACGGTGACACTAATGTATTAATATTCAATGTTTTTTCCGTTCTTGTTGTGGTGTGTGCATCTAATTTAAGAGTTTTGCATTTTGGAACTTCCTGGAATATTTACTAATTTCCGACTGTGATTTTAAAGTTGGGTGAATTAAATGAATTCAGCAAAAGTCACAGGCTGACTGTCTCTCTCTCTCTCTCTCTCAAAGAACTGTGTTATGGAAGAAGGTGTCTGACTGTTTCTGGTCTAACTAAACAATAACTGCACCATCAAATATTTCTGCTGCTATCCTAGGATACAAACCAGAGCTTTAATAAAATGAAGTAACCAGCACTTTAGCTGGGTGTTCTATAAATAAATAAATAAAAAAAATTAAAATCCTATCAGGCCTATGGATGCCCTGGCCTCTTCTGGCCTTGCGCATCCACTATGTTATCAGTTATGAGTTTGGTTTGTGTTTGTGCATGTGAGAATGCCACATGTGTAATGCTTGTGTTTCTTGCATTTTGCCTTGTGAGAATTATACTTGTGTTTTCGGAAGCATATTCTTAGTGTCTTTCTCTGGGAAGCCAAGTGTGGTTTCTTTGTGGTTTTTGTGAAATGTGCCGTCACTTTTTTGTGAGTGCACCACGTGTGTGTTTTCCTGCTTTGTGCGAGTGATGGCTGCCACCGTTGTGTGAGAAAAGAAAAACCATGCAATAAGTTAGCCTCAAGTGGCAGTTGAACCACATTCAGTCTGCAGTTCTTGCCATGGAAAAGAATGTGTTAGAGATTCGACTTGTGACAAATGTGAAGGGTGGCAAATGCTACAGGGGAATCTTGATAAGGGAGGAAACTTGTCATCGAGGGGTGTAACAATGAACCCCACTCCCCTTCCTGTTTTGATTCCCCCCCCCCATAACAGAGACATGATTCAACATGGCTGACCATGCAATCTTCACTCAGGTGTATTTCAACCACAGACATAGGAGACTGGAGGAGACGAGAGGTAGAGGTCTTGGCCTAGTAAGTGTTGTGTACAGTGCTTAGTGCACGAAAATTGATAAGAAGTAGAAAACATGAAGCTTTGAGAACATCATTCCTGCTCGGAGATCAGTTTTCAAGAAACATAAAAATTTTCTACACTTCTATTTTGTGCATTTTCTGCATTTCTCATCTACGACCTTTTTCATAGTTGTTCTGGGCCTTCTCATTGGTTGGTGCCTTGTCCTTTCCATATCAAACACTTTGCTAATTCAATTAATGTAACCCAGCCTTTCTTATCATGAGCTCAAACTATTTCAATCTACTTCTGAACACAATATTTCAAGTACAGCACTTATTTGTGATTCAGTCTTCCCAGGTCTTTCCGCTAATAATCTCTCTATCTTGTAATCATACTTTAACAAATATTTCTCTATAAGGGCACATGCCTTAGCTGTACACAGGAGCACTGAGAATTTGGATACAATGACATAAAAAGTACTTACAACATAGTAGTTACAGCATAACTATCCAAAATTTCTGCATACTTATTACTTATAAAACTGAAAAACATACATTTCTGTACTTAACTGCAAGTTCTAACTTACTATTTTATCAGTGCTGTTAGGTAACTTCGTACCACACCTTTCAAAAAATGGAAGACAATCACTTTCATAAAAATCACCACCTATGCATTTGTACCAACATTTGTTCATAAAATCTTTTGCACAGTATTCCAATTCTTCACTGCTAAATACAGTAGTTGTTACATAAATCAAGAATAACAACACTGGCATTAAACATATGAACACTATCCTTGGCATAGAGCAATTTGGTATGGTGAATAAGGTAAAGCCTAAAAATTAGACCTCACAATCATGGACTTGATAATTAATGATCTGAACTGGAGTCATTTATTTGTCTGATATTCTCAAAAGTCACATTTAGGCTAGCCTAGTGGGGACATGTGTGTTAAGCAGACTTTTTGCTTTTATGGAAAGGGTGGATCCCCAGAGGTTGCTTAAACTGAGACTTTATAGTACAGAAATGCACTTCTATGTAAGTCTTAGCTTTTCAAGTTTTGCTTAAACAGATCCGAAACTTTTAACCAAACTAAAATGAAGAGCATTTTTTATCCAGTACCTGAACTTAGGCCACAGTCCTGGGGCATTGTGCTTCATACTTTTTTGTGTTCTCTGAAATTCTTACATCAGCATTCTGTCAGTAACTGGCATGTGGTATGACATCTTTGCCTGTGGTTATTTTCTTTCCTTAACATGTCATTGGTCAAACGAAAAGAGAGAGAGAGAGAGAGAGAGAGATTATCAACATTTTCAACACCCTAAAGTGCGAAGGGATATCAGACTCATCAGATTCATCTTCTGAATAATAATAATAATAATAATAATAATTGAACATTTAAAGATTTAACTTATGTTTTCAAGGTAAACCATTAACTTTTACGAATGCCTTAACAACCAGTCCAGGTAATAAACCTAAGTGCCAATTGCTTAATGGTGGAGATTGCAATTATTTCTCATATAATACTTGTGATTATGTATTTCTAGAACAGGCATTTCTCATAAATTCCCTTTTTTTCCCTCTGTCACCATCTTCATTAAGCAATTCCTTATGTCCTTATAAGGCTATTCAAAGTCATCTTCAAAGAAGACTGAATTACAAACGAAAGGGGCCTTAAACGAACAAGTCATTCTGCAGATATAATTTAAAAAATATATAAAAGTAAGTAAAGCATATGAGCGCACTGAACACTTAAGTAATCGTGTGATCATGAATTTGGTCACCTTCCCCTTTTGGTGAGAATAACTATTGCCATAATTCATCCTAAGACATTGTTCAACCAACCTGTGTAAAGTTGATGGTATCCTTCTGAAAATGCTCTTTCCTTTCTGTCAGAGGAACACATCTTATGTGAATCCTTGTTAAAGTAGCTCATAAACTTCCTGTATCTAAAGAACCATGCTAACATCTTAGAATCCTTGCTTCTGCCAAGGGTTTGAGGAGAAAACAGGGTAAAACCTACCTACAAAAACCATAAGTAAATATCCATAGTATTTGTGTTGCCTCTGGTTAGGGTTCCAGATTCACATAAGACCAGAAATACATTATGCCTTTGTTTTCGTCTATTCCACTTGTCTTCCAATATAGCCTGTCAACCCTTGTTTCTGCTCTAAACTTTACCTCTCACTTGAGAAAGAATCTAAGCAAGTTTCCTGAGAATAGAAATGAGAACTTGTTAAATTTTATAACACCAAATGAAGCTAGCAATTGACTTGACATTTAACTCTGCACTCTGCATAATTTACCACTATCACACATTACTTGTATACACGGGAGGAAAACAGACAACTATCAGCTATTTATATTTGGTACAAGTACATAAGAAGCTGGCTGAGTGAAGTTTTATCACATCTGCCTACATAAACCTTCACATAGAAACCCATTATCAACACCTCAAATATTGCAAACAAACACCTTTTTTGAGGGCAAGAACAACTAGGTACAGGAAACTTAACCTAAACACCGACTTTGAAGTAAACTGTTAATGAACATGACGTATGTGAAGAGCATGACACATATCAGTAACTGAAGAGGCCAAGATAGAGGTGAGAGTTTTCAGCGAGTGAGATAGGGGACTCCCTTAATGGGGAGGGGGAGGGTTCCTCATTTCAACCAACACGTTTTCCCTTCCTTTGTCATTTTTATGTAGCGATTTGGCACTTGGTTTGTCCACCTTAACTAGATGCTTCAGTATCAGTAAAAGACAAGTTTACAAATCGTATAAACATATTTGTACACGGCAATTTATTTAGAACGTCAGCCATATTATATTAATGAATCAAACACCAAAAACAACTTAACAAAATGGGACATTATGGGTCGAGAAAATCTATGTGTAGGCAGTGGGTTATCTTGGATAAAGGATGAAAAGCTGTAACATGGTTGAAAAATGCCTTGATCTGTCACCTGACCTTGGCATAATTGTTGTGTCCTATTAATGTGTATTCACATTTAATGACAGTAGTTCACAGTGGAAAGCTACTGTGACTGGATTTTGTGGTGTTTCTTCTGTTAAATAATATAGCCCCTAAAAGTAAATTCAACTTCCTTTCCCATTATTTCTTTTCTCCTTCATTACTGTTACTTCCTACACAATCTTAACTGAACAATCCATACCCAAATCACCATACATTGAAAAGGGAGTGCTGCATAGCCCGCAGAATAAAAAAGGAAGTGCCTAAAAGAGAGGACAAGACAATTTATATCTTACGTCGCTTCCAATTAGAAGAAAGATAAAAACAGAAGAGCGATTCTGAAAAAAATCAAAAGGGGGCTGCTATCAGAAGCAGTATTTCATTATTTTCAAGTCACTAGAAAATGCACAGGCCAAGATAAAAGAACAATTATCTGCTGTACTCTGAGCGATGCCAAACAACCTAACATTTGACACCAGGAGACATTCAAACTAGAGACAAAAGTGTGTTTTTCCACAATGCTTGATTAACTACGGAACCTTGTGTTATAATGGGTGGTCTGAATATTCCAATACGTATTTGTACTCACTCAGCTTGTAAACAAAATTCTAGTCAAGATAAATGACAGTATTATCTAACATGCAATTTGCACAACAATAACTTACCTGTAAAAATTATCAAGAGAATATGAACTGAAAAAAATGCAAGAGATCAACAGCTGATTTCAATAAATAAATCGGTAAACGGATTTACATTATACCAGAGCTCAGAATCACGTTTAAGACATAATCATATACCATATTTATATCCAACCCCTAATGAAACCATATTTACAAGGGATGCTCTATAATATACATTACACCAAACCATTAAGAAAATCACAGCTAATACTTTATAGTCAATAATTTTTCAAAATACTGCAAGTAGGGTTCAGAACTTCCCAAAGTCTTGCAATCTCCCATAGCTCTTAATTTCAGGTAATTCCACGATGGCTAGAAAATACAACTCGTGTAAAGCCCGCAAGCTGAACAAGAAACATAAATGGAGGAGTACAAATTTGAGACCTGCGCAGAATTAAAAATTCAATCTACTAATTTCCTCCACAAGTATGAAAGTCAAAATAAATGATTAATGAGTATTTTAGGCAGCTTCTCAACAAGAGCAACATAAAACAATACCACTGGTGAGAATATCACTCGAATGATCTTAAGAAATGTTAGTTTGTGGCTCAGAATTTATCCTGAATTAGAATTTCATATAGTGTGATATCAAATACCAATGGATAATATCTTTGCAAGTTTCTACCTAACCATCACTGATAAATGCCATAAGAATGAGGTTTCCACATGCGCCTATTGATTTTCCTTATGCTTAACCAATTAATGCTGCATATTCCATTAATACTTTAGACTACGCAATACTTTTTATAAGTACTATACAGAATGGCGATAATAAATAAAAGATACTGATGTACTGTACACTGTAGCTTAAAAACAAAATTGAAAATACACTTCGAAAAACTGAGTCCATTTTCAAATATTGCCTCGATACGCACATCAATCTGCAAGATGCATAGAACTTTTTAGCATATAGAATATTATATACAAGGCATGTTTCCTAAACGCTACCGAAAAGAAAAGATACACAGTATCAACAGTTACAACACACCAAATGTAATGTGGCTGCCATTAAAAAAATTACTTGCACTGATCAATACCAATTGCAAATCCATAAATTTGTGACGATTTTTCCTTAGTGGTTGATTATTACTTCAAGTAAAGGTAAAATTTACAAGGTATCTAGCTTGGTATAATATTTACAGACACACTTAAATTGTTTGGTACTGTTATGACTAAAGTCCTGAAATTTTTTTTTCCAAAGGTTTCATCAAAACATTTGAAAATTACATACAGCAATCTCATTACTGTACTTTACATCAATTAATGCAATTCATGGATCCAATTTCAATTTTGGCTCTCTATTTCCCTATACAGATCATTTACTCAACTGTGTTGCCCTCTCCCCAAAATATATTATCATGTTCCACTGTGAAGATCAAATAAAATATTGGGTGTATCCCAAAAATTTTAAATTAAAAAAACCTACTTATTTTAAATAACAAAACTGCTTAGGTACTTAATATGAAATTTTTAAATTATCATACATGTTCATGCATGGAAGCCTTTTTTAATTCATCAAATTATAGTCAGTGATAGGCAAAAGTGATTGCAAATAAGTTCTCTCTTACTCCAACAAAGGTGAATTATTTTTTTAAAGCTTTCATAAAGCATCACAAATAGGTTTCCTGTACTATTCAAGAATATCTTTAACATTATCTTGCAACATGCATGATTAAAAAGACATTATGTTAAACATATTCAAATGAACAACTACATATACTTCCGTAAACGAGGACTGACTGATAAGAAAGGCTCACATTTACCACTTACAAAGTTGAGACATCACAATGTTAAACTTTTAATTTTCTAATTTTCAAATATACTAAAGAACAAGAAAAATTTTCTTCAAACAAAATAAAACGTCGTCGGAGCATTCACAAAAAACGAACGTCAGCACTAAATACTAATTATAAAATGAAACCACAGATATAAAAAGAGGAACTTGGGGGTCTGTGTTTGCAAATGTTATTTCAGTGCAATGCAAGTCATCCATTCAAAAATATAGTATTGACTGACATTAATGACTATCACCACTTTCCCTTGGCAACCAAGAACGATGAGCTGTGACATTTCACAGCTCAAATTACCATCAAAGATTCGAACTACTGGTGCTACTGAAGGAATCGAGATGTTCCCGAGATTTCGCTTTCTTGCTGTACGGTGATTTTTTGCTGCCACTTTTGGCATGAATCCTTTCATCCATCTGCTTTATTGCACTATCTAATTCAGACTGAAAGATGAAAGAAAATTAGCCATGAGTGTGTTTACGGACACAACACTAGTCACTATGAATAATGAATACAGGCAGTCCTCAGTTATCGGTGGGGGTTCTGTTCTAGGGGTGTGATGATAGCCAAAAATCGCCACTAACTGAAAATTGGCGATTTCCGGCACTTTTTTGGCGCCGAAAAGTGCCAATTTTTGGTTATCGGCGCCTCTGCTAGGTATGTACTGGCACCGATACCCAATTATCGGCGCCGATAAGCGGAAACTGGCAATTTTCGGCGCCAAAAATTGCCGATTTTCGTCGCTAGACAAGCGCCATAAAACCGGATCACCATTAACCGGGGACTGCCTGTACAGCCTCATCATATGAATCTTCAGTAATAACACTTCAAACCCATTAAATATGTTATTGTTAATCTTATTTCAGAACGTCTGTTTCTTCAAACTTACCAAACTGTATGTATACATAAGTTTGCAAAATTCCAGATGGGATGGATTCTTACTCAGGAAGAGAAGAGCATGCTCAAGGCAATAGACAGCTTCTTCTTGTGAATTGGTAACCTGTAAATGTCAAGGATAGCGTTTCACCACAAATCTGAATTTGATTTCATATTGATTTCCTGTAAAAGTAAAAAACTAATGCATGTTACAGAGGTTTTGTAAACTTCATTTAGACAGAGAAAAGTTGTGTTACAAACACTGACTAGTTTAAAACTTGCTAACTCTCAATGGTGAGCTCTTTAAGTAAAAAATAAAATATTTATTCATCTTTCATGTAAGGGTCTAGAAGGTTTTATGAAAATATACCACTAAATTTAAGTTGCAGGTTGTAGAAGTGGCTCAAGAAATGAATAATGTGCAGGTTGCAAATCATTTTGGAGTAGAAAGGCAAAATCACGTCAATACTTCATTTAAATTTTACTGCATTTATTAAAAAAAAAAGTAAGTTGTAATTTTTACCGCAGCCTTGTTAATTAAAAAATGTATCTGAATTATATTTCACTTAGCAACTAATGGCAGTGAGGATGTCAACAGTATTCAGTCAGCTATCATTTGGCAACACTTGGCAATGATGATGTTGGTAAAACTCAATCGGCTGATGATTTTGAGAATGTACCAAAATGCAAATGGTGCATGACTGCAATGTTAATGTTTCGTAATACGATAATACTAATACACACGATGTAGTTGGATACAGTAAGTAGAACAACAGTTTTATCAAAATTATCATAAATTTAAAATACAGCTGTAATGTTTGAATTTTAACAACTTAATCAGGACCACCAATTCATGCACACATCTTGGTGACCTACCCAACAAGTCTTGCCGCATCAACACTCAAATGACTTGGGGTGGCTTAGGTCAGCTGTTGTGTGCCAAACAAACCTTACAACTGAAAATCTACCTTCCACAAAAAAAAGTACTAATCTTAAAAGTAATTTTCCTAGGACTTAAACCTATGCTTTCACAAATAGTGACTAATGCAAGATGCACTTTGGCTGTCTTGACGACTCAAAAACAAAATCCTATCACTCCAGCCTATGACCTGTCACACCCTCATTCGGTCTACCTCTGCGGCTGGTCTACCGTTCTTGCTGGGGATAGATTGACTACCAGTGGGGCTGCCGAGGAGGGTAAAAACTACCCATAAAATGCCATAACATACAGTAGTTTAGAAAAACTACACTGGATCAAATTACTGTAAATCCACTTTAAAGCCCCCAACCTAACAACAAATAATACAGTTATAATAATATTAATATATGAAGGGAGTAGACCTTCTTTTAAGCATGCTCTGCTGAAAAGCATCGCAGCATCAGTGGAATTGATTTTATTCAGGAAGGGGCCATACGTAATCATACTGCAAATGACATTAATATTACAATATCGGAATTATCGACAATGCAACAGACCAATACCCCTTCGCCTCCTGGAGGCTCAATACTTCAAAAAGAAAAGGCCTAGCCTTAACACCACCCAGGAAACTTTCCTCCTTCCAACATGAGCATTTGTAATGCTGCCCACTGGTACTCCTGAGCCGAGCGAGCGGACCAGTCAGAAGCTGCCTCTATCCAATGTGAGTGACCCTCCCAGTACCACCACCCATCCTGTGTCCAATGTCTGCACACAGAGAAGGCTGCAACCACCAATGTCTGGGAGAAGGCTTTCCTCAGGGGCACTAATACCCAAGCAGCCAATCAGAATTCAGCTCCTCTCCCAACAGCGATTTGGGGCATTTTTATACACTAGCTGATGAGCTCATTCTAACTAGAAAAAACCCACCCCATCCTAAAGATGGCTGACGAGACAGCTTGGAATGTTGACACACTCGGAAAACTTCCACAAAAAATCTCTACCACCCAAGAACGACTTCAAGCTTTTAGTTACTGTATACCGATAACCTGAAACTCTACTGAGGCATCAAGCGATGTTTAACCTTCACTTGCGTGTACCAGAATAAAACTTAGACTATACATATTCAGAACTATTGCCTTTCCCCTTATTAAGAATATGTACGTTGGTCAGCTCTTAGCACATATCAGCCTTGAAGACCGATGCTGCCATTCTTTCCAACAAAATCATAATCATAATAATAATAACAACAACCTGCCTCTTTCAGAAAAACCACACTACTGTACTTTGCTACATTGAAGAAACATTCTTGTGAGGTATATTACAAACTACAACTGAGCAAATTTATTCAGTACTTTAAACTAGTAGTTTCACTACATCGCTTTCCTTCTTTCTTTTAATCTTCAACTGAAAACCCTTGTGGGCGGAGTCAACAGACTATGAACCCAAGAGGGCTAAAAGGGGAAATCAGCCTGCAAAGGGGAACAAGTTAAAGGAAAAGGTGATTAACAATCAATTAAATATAATGGAACCGAAAATAAAACTGATACATCTAAGTAATGTACACTTAATTCCATGGAACCAAAGCATAAATACAATCTTAAAATAAGACTGTCCAAACATACTGATTCAATATGTCTTCCAATATGATCATCTCATAGAAGTTATGAGAACACATACTTAAGACATATAAATATATATATCAATTCAACAGATAAAATATTGGACACACTCGTGTAAACATAATATGTGAAGACTTACCAATGCCACATAAAGGTTCTGCCGACATACTTCACACATATTTTCTTCTTCGTCTTCAATAAAACGATTTTTCTTTTTACGATGAGAATCTGGAGTCGATAATCTTTCACTTGTTTCTAAACCTAGAATAGAAAAAGAAAAGAATTATTCAAAAGAAAATATACATAATCACTTAAAATTTAATAATAATTTTTAATATTTCAGAGGATTCAAACCTTGGTGTATATTTACTTTACACACAGGTGAACGGAGGAAACTGTGGAACTTATTGCACAGGATGCTCACTTTTTATTCAGCCAACCACCTACGGTACTTCAGAATTATGAAGAGCCACTTAGATTCTACACTGCCTACCAATCCACCTCCTCAGTGGGGGTTACCACTTGAAATGTACCTTACAAAGTACACTACAACAATACTGCTTGCTGCCATTTACTTTTCATCTATACCCTTTGGTCTCTTCTTACCCAACTGTCCAAATTAGTAAAACTTTACCTTGCTACAACATCTACCTCTTCTTTGAGAAATTATGTGGCTCAACAGTCTCATCAAACTATTCTATAATAACAATATTAATATATCAAATCTTCAAAGAATGGTTATTTTAGCCATTTACTGTCAATGGAAATTATAATGTGGAAATTAAATGCAGGATACAGTCAGAAATGATACCATATGGGAAATTATGGAAGCCCCATAAGCGAATGAGATAATGATGAAAAGGAAGTGATCTGAACAATCCTTCCGACATCCCCTGGGAGAAAAGTTTGCGATACTGTGAGCTGGACTTCTGGGCATCAGAAGAGTTAGAAGATCCAGACCTATTTGAAAAATGAACTATGAGAAGGGAGGCTGGAAATGAACGGAGATTTGAGGAAGAAAAAAGCGCAGGTAAAGTGAGATTGCTGGAATTTTATGGAGGCTGCTTAAGTCATGTTGTGTTTGGAGGTAATGACAGATGATTCATGTACCATTATAGAACTTCATTTTTAGTATATTACAATAGCTCATGAAGAGAAGAAAGTCTCACCGATTGCAAATTAAAGTCCCACCCAGGAAAATCTGTGGATATTCATTATAACTTTCCACCACCAAACTTGTCTGTTTACTTTCCTCATCCTACACTACTGCCTAAGTAAAATTACCTACGGGTTATGTGATAAACTCACTAAAAATTCAACATACCTATACATATTTCAATCATGTACTTACCAATATCTACTAACTGAGAGCGTAGCCTCTTTTCTTTTTCTACGACTTGCAACACAAGTTCTCTAGCACGCAAGAGACCATCAAGCGTTGCTCTTGGATCACTCACAACAGAGAGTACAAGACGGTCTAAGGAGAACATGGAAGGTTCACAGCAATCATGAAGAGCTTTGAAAGACTGCAAAGAGAAATGTTAAATCATGTAGACACTTGACCCAATAACATACGTATCTTAAAAAGGTAAACAGAGCACAAGAATGCTGAAAGAAATCTTGTAAATACTTTGTATTTTGCTGCACCATAATGAAATTGTGATAAACTACCATGAAGACTAACACTATTTGTCATAGAATTCACAGCAACATAACACTATTAATGACAACAAATTTTTTAAGTTAGCCTGTCTTTACAGGTTCTCAGACATTTGTTTGTTTCCAGAAGATTAATTCTTTTAAAAACTTCAATCCTGATTATCTCAGGACTCAAATATTGATTTCAATATTAACATTATTAATTATTTAAAAAATCAATAAGTTCTAACTGTATTCAAACCACCTAGTCTCCCTTGGTAGGTGAGGTTAAGGATAAATGGAATTTGTCATCTTTCTGCTGCTTCTTATTGACATGATTGGATATATGTAAAACACTGTTTCAACTCAATTCATGAAAATTAAAATTGTTGATTTTTGATGGGCTCAGTTTTAAGATCATCAACTAAAACAATACATACGCAGAAACTAAGATACTTACAGCAACGGCACGATCAAAATACTGTGGTCTTGCAAAGAATGCACTTTCTGAGATCAGATATCCTTTACAAATACTGGAAGTAAATGCACCTGGAAAAACAACAACAAACTGCCCTGGATCTTGCACAACACGGCAGACACGGACGCCTTCACGGACCAGCTCCGTAGGAGGAACCTGAAAATAAATCACCAACGGTGACACTTTACACATTTATACCAATCAGAACTAGTTATCAACCATGGTAAGAAACAGTTTATCTATACATCAACATTGTATGAGAGAAGAAAGGAACTCAATGCCTTGTGAGTAATAATTCTGCATCCATTTCAAGTACTGTAGTGTCAATTATTTTTCCAGACTACACATTGTTCCTCTTATTAATAATTTGCGACTGATAAACGTTCATACATAGAAATTCTTGCCCGCAAGTCCAATGTTTACCTATGATATTAAAAATGTTACCTACACTTGCAACAATTTTGGAAGCTGTAGCAGGGCATTCTATGAGCTACTTTCAAAATTTATTGTCTCAAAATACAGTAAATGTGCATTCATCTTAAAATCCCATTGGCACTTTCCAAAAATTTGACGACAATCAACAGCTTTCGAGACCTCTTCCATTAATATCATTACTTAAGACTTTATTAAATTACAGCTCCCTTAGCCATTCTGACACTTATCTCTTACTGAGAATAAAGTAAACCCCCTCATTTGCCCTGTAAGAAAGACTCCAGGAATTAATTAGAAGTTATTTTTTCAATTTCCTTTCTACGGGATGTTTCAAGGAGCAAGAGATAAAAAATTGCCTCATTTTGGCTTAAAGAGCCTGCTGACTCCATAACAACCACATGTTTATGAAACATACTACCTACCTGAGCTTCCACATTTTTACAAGTGAAGAAAAACCAATGGAATACATTTCAAAATAAACAACTTACCATGGCAGTATCTGAAGGGAGCCATATAGCAGAATCTTTAACAAAGTCTGGAACAATTTTCTTGAGAGCTGCACAGAGCTTCTCCTCTTGATTAGCAGCAACGCCGTACCTTAAAAAAAAAGCAATCTTATTTCTGTTTACTTTCAAGAGTGTAACTTCTGACTGTTATGCTGTTACATTCTATTGTTATTTAAATTAACCCTCATTTCATTTCGTATTCATCATTCATATCTACAGGTGTGTGTCAGTGTTTGTTTGGAAATAGCCATGTGCCCTTGAATTTAGGAAAAAATATATTGGCATTGACCAGAGCCACTGGAAGGCCAGTTTGCCTTGAGTGACCAACCAATATGTCAGCTAAAAGTCAGAATTATCCTTTTGTCATGAAATCATTTGAAAGACAATGTGCAGTGGCTTGTTCAATTTTTTCAATACCATTTTTGTTTCTCATGTAATTTTACTTAAAATTTTGCACATATAACATCTACCCTTACTGAACATTTAATAAATGAGGGAGTAACAATCACCACTTGTAAGTATCTAGGTATTTCTTAATTTTTGTACATGTAACTCTGGTAGTCTGCATACTAGTACATCTAATGCACCTGGCCGCATCACAATTTTGAATACATGAAAGGACTCCAGACACAAAATTGTGAATTTCTTGAATGGACAGCAAAACATTCATAAAGATACAACTAAACAAAATTACTAATAAGCAAGCCACCTGGAAAGGTAACACTCGTAACAGGGGAATAATGATAACTGGGAATAGAGCCGGTGGAGCTTGCTATACAAGAAGATTCTGCTTAAAGGTAACATATCCTGAAACATTGGAACTCACCAGATTTTGGATGCTCCTGTATGTAGATACTCAATCCAAGGTAAGCCGTGTGGATCTCGGTACCAACAAACAGTAGAAAACAGCATTCCCACATGCAAAGTCGGGGCAGTTACACCTAAAATACACAAAAAATGTAATTATTGCAAGACAAGTAACCCCATTAATAATAATTATTGATTACTCACTGCAACCCCTATAATCATATACTTTCCATCTTCCATGCACTTTTCTCGCAGCAACTTCTACCTATCAAGAAAAAATAAATACCTGAGCATTCCCAAATCATGCCATGATGCCTCGTTCACAACTTATTCTTCCCTGCAATTCTAGCTAGTAGTCACTTGTGTATGTTGTTCTTTTAGGTTTTCCTTGCAAGTGATTACACCACTGTGTCTTCATTTGTTCATCACGGATTTAATTTTAATGTGCTTTCCCTTTCATTCAGCATTTCACTTCCCCTCCTCTGTTATAGTTCCACGGTTTCATTTTTTGGGGTACTACTTTTTAGTGTAATGTGTTCAGCAGCCTACTGTATTGCTTGCCTGTGGTTTCAGTCAGCTACTTTTTAATAAAATTTGCCTAGATGAGGGATTTGTTGTTTTGTGTGAGTAATGCCTGATGAGGCTAGTGCAAGGTTGCTGTTCAGTCATGCTTTCACAGTAACTTGTTGCCCTTATTCTCTGCCTGACATGATTAGCAAACGTCTTGGTTTTAATGCTACCTTTGCTTCTTTTGTTCTCTTGTTGTGTATTCAATCACATATTTTCTTCGTTGCTGTTTCCTTTCGCAATTTCCTTTGCAAAGGGATTCAGCGGAGTTAACTAATGTTTACGTTACTATTTTATTTTTACTGTTATTTGTAAGAGCATTTATGTATGTTTTACCATGCTATGATGTGTGCGTGTAGGTTTGGCTGGGAATGCATGTAATGCCTGTATGTCTTCACCTATGCAACTTTCATAACTAGTGCTTTTCCATTCAAGTTCTCCTTTACCCTTTTCATTACGTGACCAAATCATCTCTACCCTTGAGATCTTGGTCAAATATCTAGTGTCTGGATACCAAACCTCTCAGCAACTTCGACATTCGTTATAATTTTTTCATTATATTCCATTATGAATCTTAGCATTTTGTAGTTGCACCCCTTCAACAAAACCTCCATCACTGTCTTTGAAACAGCTCATACCTCTGCTACAAAGAAAAATAAATGCCATTTACATACAACAAATTTTAGCTCTCTCTTACTGGGATACTTTTATTTTCCAGTAGCCTAACAACCACTTCCCACTTAATTTTGCATCTTAAATTATTTGACATTATTTGCCACTCCTCTTCTTGATTCCAATATTCTATCTTTAAAAGATTGCTATGAGCTGCTCTTCTAATTAAGAAAGATCGACCATCTTCATTTAAGACTTGAGGAACCTTCTTTGCTATGCCTTTTCAGTTTTTCCATGCTACAGTAGCAAAATTAGTCTTGTACCAACCTATGCTTCACAATGTCAGCCATTCAAATTCCACAATTACTGTATATGTGGTATACGCTCTTACTACTTTAGTCTTTAGTGCTGATTTCTCTGACACAAAGTCAGACTAATATTGTAAGTTTTAAACAATTTTCTTGAGAAAATTGTTTAAAACTGTCAGCTTGATTTCATCCAAAAGATATCAACAGTAACAGACTTCCACACTACACAACTAAGCCAAAAAAAAAAACTGTATTGGCTAGGAAACATGATGTGATATAACATGCATCAAAATTTCTCAGAGTATTTTCAAATTTACTACTAAATAACTTTTCATGCCTCAAGATCCTTTTGTGCATGATTCTGGGCAAAAAATTCACACCCACAATAGTCTCAAGGAATCAAACAGTTTTCTGCTGATGTTCACAATCTAAGGTATTCTTCAGATATCAACAATGCAAAAGTTCACTTAACTTTCAAAAAAATACATGAAAACACGAACTGCGGACTTGAAATCAACTTACCTACTATTGTTCCCATACTTCTTAATACGGAGTTTGGATTTTGGCAAAGATTTTTAAGATTCCAAGGATGTTTGGCTAAAGGTGAATTTCGATGATTAGGAAAACCATAGGCATGTTCAGACGTATCAATACTTGCTGAAAGGACGCACACGTGATGGGTTCCATTGACGACTATGGACCAATATCTCTCGTCTACTTCTAATCCTGAAGGATCAGGCTGCCACTGAGTTGATATGTTACGAGCTACACGGTAAAAGGTACTCAATGCTGTGCTTTTGCCCTGCAAAGAAAAACATGAACTTACTTAGGATATGAGAAACAACAGACATTAATACATGAAAGTACAATGTACTCTAATATTATAAGCTATGTATACCCTAGTTTAACCAGACCACTGAGCCGATTAACAGCTCTCCTAGGACTGGCCCGAAGGATTAGATTTATTTTATGTGGCTAAGAACCAGTTGGTTACCTAACAACGGGGCCTGCAGCTTATTGTGGAATCCGAACCACATTACAGCGAGAAATGAATTTCTATCACCAGAAATAAATTCCTCTAATTCTTCATTGGCTGGTCGGAGAATCGAATGCAGGGCCAGCAGAGTGCTAGCTGAGAACAGTACCCACCCGTCCAATGAAGACAACTCTAATATCATAATTTTTTTTTTAATATTTCAGCAAGTAAAAATCTATAAATGTAAAACTGTTAGAAATGTTTTAGAATTTCCAAACACAAATAAATTTCTCCAATGGAAAGCAGAACCTTTCAAACCATCACTTATTGCAAGTAACAAAGAGGAATGGAGGGGAATTAAGCTTACTGCTTTACCCACAACCGTAAGCATCATATGAACAAATACAGCACAGTAAACATAATTAAGGGGATAGGGTCCCTCCAGCATATCCAACATACAGTAACACTAATTCTATAGATATTTATATTACAAAAATAAAGGAAGTCTTACTTCAATATACCTGAAAAATAAAGCAGTTTGGCCTGAAAATCTGGTTCTATTCATCATATTTACCATTGTCCTTACATAACAAGCAATGCAGAAAATGAGTACTAATGTGTGAAATGGCCTTCCAGGTAACATCTTCCTCAAAGATCTATTGACACTGTATTTTTGTTAATCTGTATAACAATGAACTTGGCTACGGTGCTATACTTCACTGTATATAAGGTCAATGATAAATTGCTTATGTTAAATATCAGTAAATTCCATGTCCAAAAATACAATGTATATCTGTTCAGATTGAAGGTTTGGGCTCAAGGTTTATTTCTGGATTTTCAGTTTCAACAAGGAGCTGGTGGTCCTTACCCTGCATAATCTGAGGGGAAAATTACACTAAAAGTATATCATACGCTAAGTAACAACAATTAATACACTGTGCAATTCTAACAAAAATGAAAATGCTTGTTAAAAGTTATTACGTTTTTGTTCTGTTTACAGGTGATCGGCTGATTTAGCCACACGATTCTTGTTCTTATGAAATACATT
Organism: Macrobrachium rosenbergii; assembly: GCF_040412425.1. Taxonomy (NCBI): domain Eukaryota; kingdom Metazoa; phylum Arthropoda; class Malacostraca; order Decapoda; family Palaemonidae; genus Macrobrachium; species Macrobrachium rosenbergii. Next base: position 117,187,462 of record NC_089752.1, on the reverse strand, counting down.
GATTGGATCATTTTACTGTATAACCTTGAATTTACGATGAATTTCTTTGGTAATACTAGACATGCCTTATACTATGAATTTTGATATCACAGGCTATCAATTTTCAAGCTGAAAATCAACCCAGTTGATTCTGACTCTTTCAAGCATGATTTACAAAACATCAGGTGTGACACTGTGATGATGATGACGCTGAGGAGGCAGAATACTTTACGTTGGGAAAGTGGTGGGTACAAATATCTCTGGATATATACATTTTCAAGTGGTCTTTTAATTTTTTATAATAGTACTAAATTTGTTTCAACAATCTGTGACGTACCTTAACAATACAATCAAGGCTTTCCTCTTCTTCCTCGTCTTCCGCATCAGATGTGACAGACGACGTTCGTTTTCCCAACGGAGGCTGTTCTCCTCTGTTCCGGCTGTGCATGGCATCAACCTCTTCTAAGAGCTGTGCTCTCTCCTCTAAAGTAAAATAATATGTGTTAATAATGATAAGGAAACATAAAAACACTTTGCCAATAAAAAAATGAATGCTATTATCCATACAATTTGATAAGTCAGTTTTTTTCAATTTCTGTGTAGAGGAACTTTATTCAAAACACTAAACTGCAGAGGAACCAACCTTGTGACAAAGTTGCATAAGGTAGAAGGTATTTACAGTAAATGGAATCTAATTTCGTCAGTCTTTCTTGGGCCGAGCGAGGGATTCTGCAGGCATCCGCAACTTTCCCCCACATATCTTTCTCAATAACTGACATCAATCCACCGTGCTGTTCGACCACCTCATAAAGCCGTACCAAGTCCAGCTCCATGCATCCAATCTTCGGAAAATAAAATATAGCTGTTAAGATCTTTCGAAAAAACAAACTACTAATCTTACGTAAAACATTTTCTTTCCCTAGATCTTCAAAAAAGAAAAGGCAGCACAACACATGACGATGAAGGTGCACAACTAAACGAGCAGTGGTAGGTTCTTGTTGAGATGAGGGAGTTAGCCAAGCATCTGAAGAGGATTTTTCTCACCTAGAATGATTCACTTTGAACAAAAAGATGTGTTCCAAACAGTGTAAGGCTATTTTACGATGAATGGGTTCTATTAACAAAAGATCCATACAAGTCTAGTACAAGTCCTGTAACCAGGGAGATGTGTAAAACCCTTGCAGGAATTTAGGAGATACAAAACCAACTCATCAAATTAACTGAAATTACTGAACATTCTCTAGTGCTTTGAAATTATGATGATTCCCATTTTGCCCTAATTGTTATAGGCCACACTAAGAGGCCTTGAATATTCACAGTGGATACGAGAATGTCAATAGCCATGATAACAAGGCTATGGCAGCCTAAGGTCTGAGGAAATTTAGGTATAAATTTCTTACATCAGGATCAAGCATCCATTCAGCATAAGGCAACTAAGTTAATACAGGCAGTCCCCTGTTTACGATGGGTCCGGCTTACAATGTTCCGAGGTTACGACACTTTTCAAATATATTCATCAGAAATTATTTCCTGGTTTACGACGCATGTTCCGGGGTTACGACGCTTACGATGCCGATCCAACGAAAGAAATATGACTCCAAAAAGGCAGAATAATAAAAATTTGGAGGTTTTTTTTATGAAAAACTCAATAAAAACGCAGATTACATCATTTTCAATGCACCAAAAACATTAGAAGTAAGGTTTGCTTTGGATTTTTGAAGATTTTTCGGTTTACAACGATTTTCGGTTTATGACGCAGCGTAAGAACGGAGCCCCGTCGTAAACCAGGGACTGCCTGTAATTGAAATGGGAGGATTCCGAGTATCTCTACATTCAAACATTCAATGTACTGGGGTTTCTTTTTGAATGCTGGCAAGTGTCTCCCAAGATGTGTATGACTATCAAGCCACCCCAAAAAAGACACTATGTTGACAACTCAGAGGTTTGGGCCATTATTGACACTGGTTCTATGCGTGAAGCATCAGCATGCCCTTCATTTCCACCCACCTTCAATTCCTACAGGCAATAATGAATTGCAATCTTATTTCTTACCACAGAGAAAACAAGCAACCAATCTATACAAAAGTAGAATCAAATAAGCAAAACAAGGCCTGACTTTCTTATAAGAAAAGAATCTTAAATTTATGAGAGAAGTTATCAGATCTATGCTGGTGCCACTGTACAAGTTATCACGAGTAAAGACAGGAACCAAATATGATATATAAGAAATAAGTTTGGATAGCTTTGGGGAGAATGAATTGTATGGCATATGCAGTAAACCACCTGTATTCACGGGGGATGTGTCCTGCAACTGCCCCCCCTGCGAATAGCTAAAATCTGCGAATACTTAATACCCCCTCTAAAAACACTTAGAACTACCTATTTTGATAGTTTAAACACAAAAAAAATCCCTCTAAAAATGCTTATACCCAAGTATTTTCATAGTTTTATCACAAAAAGTGCATTTAGTCATGAAAATGTGAAAATACAGTAATTAGTGAAAATTTCTCAGTGAAAAGTACCACGAATGGGCGAATTTCCTGCGAATAATGGGTAGATATGTTCCACAGAGAAATCCGCGAATAGTGAGACAGTGAATACGGGGGGTTTACTGTAACAATCCATCTATGAATGTCCAGCAATACTTCTCCACTTTCATGTATGAAGCAGTCCAATCTTCCACTCCCTTTTATAGGCTAACTTATGGACATAATATTGCTCGAAGGGCAGTCCTCCCCATTCTAGATTTTTTTACGTGAATTTCCAATTGGTCAGTCACTCAATCTCCAAAAATAATCCATTACTGTAATAGCCTGTACTTTCGTGTGAATACAGTTCGTAAGCCAACTTACCAAAGGATTACTCGTAAGCTCAATATTCTGTCGTGACAGACATCTCTTTATGGCATGTAAAGTGCGAACATTTGGTCCCCATCGCTTCATCATCTTGTGGATATACTGATTATTGCTGGTAAACCTCATGTCATCATTTACACGGCATTCAGGCTGTTAAAAGAACGCAGTTATTAATAATAATAAATTGTAAAACAAATTCTGATAAGGAGAAGCTACTTAAGGTACTACAAGGAAAAATTTAATATATTTTAAGCACAAGCAAAGAAACCCAATTGTCATTATGTCACATTAAAAATTCATTACATAATTCAAAAAATGTATGTTGCACTATTTCAATATTGGTATGTATGGGCAATGTGGTTTTATAATAAAAATAAATGGGTAGTTTAAGAGAATTTAAAACAAAGCATATGCTTTTGAAGGTTTCATATTTCATTTTACATTGCTGCCTTAATAAGAGATTTCTAATATATATATATATATATATATATATATATATATATATATATATATATATATATATATATATATATATATATATATATATATATATATATATATATATATATATATATATATATATATATATATATATATATATATATATATATATATATATATATATATATATATATATATATATATATATATATATATATATATATATATATATATATATATATATATATATATATATATATATATATATATATATATATATAGTAACAATAGGTAAAAAAACATTTCCCATCACCAGTAATAATACTCTTAAATAGAGACCAGGAGTTCCACTGAGGTTCTGACTATTGTACTTAAGTTTGTATAATGCAATTGTCAGACCATGCTAAGTAGCACTTATTGTTCAGAAGAGCCTAAGCTTGGCTAAATACACATGAAAACCATTACTAGCTTTTTATTTAAAAACCACTAGTGTATATTTTGATTACGCAACTAAAAAATATGATTTTCCTCTCTAAAAAATTAGACTAAGTAAAAAATTAATATAAACCTCATCTACCATTCAAAACATTCCAGTAACCATTTTTTCACAACCAACTAGTTCCACGCCAAATCCACACCACTGATATTTCATACCTTGAAACTACTGGGTGGTACAATACGGCACACTCCAAATTGTTCAGCTTCAGGCCGTATTTTTTCAATGTAGTCCAGTGGATCACTGAATTCCTCTTCTGATGGGTAGAACGAGGGAGCTCGAACCAAAACAGAATTATCACAAACATACGTGATGGATTCTTCTGCAGTCTTGTCGGGTGTAACAGACGTCGAGTTACTAGCTAAGTGGGAAGCAGAAATTCCACCAATGGAAGAGTAGCTGTGAAAGGTAAAAAGTCACTTTAACAATAAAGAATCAATATGATGTTACAATGTTGCAACTAGTGTTTAAAATTTTTTCAGAGGTCTCTTGGCCTTTATTCTGATTCATTAAACTTAGTACCAAGTTACAAGGTGAAAATACCACTGGTGAGTTGGTACAGTAACTTGAGCCATTTCTCTATGTTTTATTGGCTATCAGAATTTGAAGTTATCACATAATTGTGAAAATATGAAAGCTATCATATTTCCACTTTTGTGCAAAATAAACTAATGATGATACAATTTCCAATAAACCTTTACATGTACAATACTGAGCTCACCTCAAAAGTCAATCAGATTCATAAGGTTATGACAATCTAATTTGTTTCGCATCATCATTTGCAGAACCTGCTTGTAGATACAATGTTCCTATCTATGAATAATTCCAATTTTTATACACAAGCGCAAATATAATGAAACATATATTTTGCAGAATCAAATACAGAATCCAAGTAAAAAAAAAAAATACAAATATCCTGCACAGGTTAGATTGCTTAGGGAGGGTCTGGTGAGAATTTCTTAGCATAGTTAATCTTCAGCCACAAGTACTTCATGTCTTCCTCTGCTAGAAGTGTAACATTAACCTGCTTGTTGCAATACTGTATTAATATTGGTAACGTTGACCGTTTTCTTCATTATGTGAACTACAGCCAACGACGCCTCAGCCTGATCCCATTAGATGTCAGATTCACATCTTTTAAAACTAACTTAACAGCAGAACAGACAAATAAAAATTCTGCCTAGAGAACACGGGTCATATTAGGTCATTTTTTTTATCAAGAAATGCTGCAGGGAATCCAACATCAGGGGAGGACCGGAACCCATCTGAGCATACTGAATAATGTGGACAATTTCTTTTTATATGTTCCATTGTATGCTGCTTACGGTGTTCTATCATATCATCTTTTAAGAAATAATATAAATGGGTATTTGTCTGGATCTGATGCAACATCCAAAAAAGAGCAAGAAGTTTTTTCAAGGGGGAGAGTAGCAGTCAGTCAGAGAAGTAATAGATATGCAAATAGCAGGACAATGATCACATGGAAGGCCCAGAAAATCATCGTATAGGGCACAGATAATGACCTCAGCCACACAGGAAGTGAAAAAATAGTACTTGACAGGGGAAATTGAAGAGAACTCTTTTCACGTCTTACCCCATAAAGTGAAAATCTGATTTAAAAATTGTTACTAATGGCAATCATGATACCTACATATTCCAAGATCCTGCAGTTCAAACCTACACCCACTTAGTATAATTAATGGGAAGGTTATTTGATTTTCTGTGTAAAAGAATTTTAAGCACAATTACAGAACAATGCTTCATAACAAAGCAGAAATGTGTTCAAGACGATAGAAAATAGTTTGGGATCTTAAGGGATGAGATTGTTAAAACATGCAATGAAAAAGGAGGGGCAATCAGTCAGATAATAGTTTTGTCAACGGCAGGGCACAGACCAGTGGGAAAGCTGAGGAAATCACAAACACAACAGGAATTCAAGCAGCTATTCCACAAGGTGTAAGAAAATGGAAAGAGCTCATCAGATATATAATACCAAATAGGGTGACCTGATAAAGATCCTTCTATAGCATGTAGGATTTTAGACATTCTCCTGCGATTATTTTTCTACCATTTGCCAAGTGTATTTATCAAATGAAATTTCTTTTGGGGAAAAGTTTCAGACCTAGCAAATGGTAGCTTTTCATTGACAGTGGATCCTATTGATACATTCACTCCAAAACTTGATGAAACAGTTCATCATTCATCATAATATTTGATGAATAGTGACATGTTTAACCAATGATTACTGTGGAAGTACTTAAGAAGTCTAGTGGTACACAAACTTTATCCTATACTAAGTCTGAAAATGTTCTCTTTTGATCCTTAAAAGTAAGTGGTTAATCTTCATCTCATACATATCATTGCTGTGAGATACTTCTGTACATTGCTTGAGCAAGACTCAGGTTACACCAGCAGGCACAACTATGGATAACTTATAATTATATGAAGATACCCACTTAAAAACAAAATGGCAAAGAACTGATAATATAAGAAAATTGGGAGATCACCAAGACATCATTACTACCCCAGTGAACCATTATACAAAAGTGCTCACCTCTTGTTGTCAATATTGCTTGCAGGAGACTGTCTACGACTGTGAGAAGCCGACAGCCTGTTTCCCCTCTGAGATGGAGTGGAGGAGGTAGTTCCTTCTGAGCTCTGAGATGGTGTCGGACTAGAACAGAGAAAAATAATGAAAATGAAAATATAACAAACTAAATTCTGTCATCCTTAATTAATAAAGCCAATCACATGGAAATATCACGAAAATTGCAGAACACAAGACGAATATTCAAAACCTTAGAAAAGCATTAGATTTAGAACACTCTGCTTCAAGGTGAAAATTATACTGGTCTTATCAAGAATAAGCAACAGACAGACCACCATTTCCATGGAAAACAAAGTGACACTGACGTGTTGCATTTCACGCATCGTTTAAAATACACTGAAAACCCTCGAGAAAAGTACAGTGGAACCATTAAAAAACATCTCTTCACGTGAAAATCACCTGATTTTCAATTTCTATATTAAAAATTAACCAAATGAAGGTTACTTTAGTAGTTGCAAAAGGCATGATACAAGGGTATGGATTGCCTGGATGCCCCTAGCTTCAAGAAAACGTGGAGTTGGAGGGTGGAAAATCTCAATATAAGTAGTTTGAAATTGTTTCACACAAAAACTTATTACGGTTAAAAGTAGCCCAAACTGCAATTTAGATGGAAACAACCAAGCCGGTAAAATGCCCAAAATTGTTGAGAGAGATCAACAGAATCTGCTGAAAGGAATCCTATGAGGTATGAAAGTGAGGAAACACGGTTACAAAGTCCAAATTTCCACTTCACGCCAGACAAGGAAAGCCAGGGACGACAGCCTCGCACTGCCAAAGAGCGACACTGAGAGAATTACTTATCTCCAAGACAAGGAAACAAATCCTACAGTCTCTGTAGAAGAGAATATCACAGCAAAATGATGACTATTGCAGCAAAGCCCTGACTGCACTTCCGCCATTGGTCTTACCTCTGGAGTCAAAATAACATGGAAATAATTGAACAAACGGCAAGTCCACGGTTGTGACCACCAGCTGGGTGTCATATCCTTCGTATTTTCTTGTTTTGTTATTGGAATTATTACATTTACACCTAAGATGGGCTTTCATTGGTTTATGCACTGTGAAGATTTGTGATTCCGTATTTCAATATCAGCATTATCATTCTGCTACAACTGGATGGTGAAAACAGATAATAGTAGCGATGGTGCCACGCTGTAGTGGAGACCCACACAACTGTGGAAGCAAAATCTTTCATGTTTATGCCTCTGATAAGTTTATTTCAACCAAATGTGAAAACTGTTTTTTGATACTTTATTACTAGCAAAACAATTTAGTAACAGTCAAACAAGAAACAAATAATGGTAGCAATGGTGCTAAACCCTGGTGATGATGCCTGCAGTTATCAAAGTAAATGGAATGGAGCCATGTAAACAACGGTAAACCTAATGTACGTTGCTGATATTTTCCATGCACCTATCATAGAATTTCACCCATGACAAGGAAGAAACAAAGGCACCGCAACACATTACTTTCAAGTAAGATGTCATAGCCTATACAGGCAGTCTTCGGTTATCGGCAGGGGTTCCGTTCTGGGGGTGTGATGGTAACCAAGAATCGCCACTAACCGAAAATCAGTGATTTCCGGCGCTTTTTCGGTGATTTTCGGGGCTTATCGGCGCCAAAAAGCGCTGATTTTCGGTTATCAGCGCCTCTGTTAGGTATATATCAGCACCAATACTCAATTATCAGCGCCAATAAGTGGAAATCGGCGATTTTCAGCGCCGAAAATTGCCGATTTTCGTCGCTAGACAAGCGCCATAAAACCGGATCGCCATTAACCGAGCCCGCCGTTAACCGGGGACTGCCTATAATAATGAACATGAAAGTATGGAAGCTGAATTTTTTTAATCATTGCCCGCACAAAATGTTTTTTCCTCAAAACAGTTATTTCTTCAAAATATCCTTATGTAACAGAGGTGTAACTAATATGTCAGGCAAATACAGTAATCAGTCATTAAAATTCCCTCAGCCTCTTAAAATTTCAGAAAAATACGCTATACACAATATCCTGAGAGTGAAATACAATATACCTAGAAGAGAAATGACAAAATAAAATAAAGACTTCACAGCGCCAGTGGACACTACCAGATACACAAATACTGACTCATATCACTGCATGGGACTTTGGGACATGTATGCACAGAACTGATGGCCAACTGCCATTTTGTTTATTTCAACAGGCTCTGAAGTATCAGGTATGTTATAGTTCAGCCCTACATATTCTATAAATTTGTGGGCCCAAGACTCAAGTAATCAGGCTGAAGGAAAACACAAATGAGCAGGGTTGTCAAATAGTAAAAACTTCCAAGAGTTCAAGAAAAAGGTTGGTCAATTCTGGAAAGAAAGAATTAAACAGTACTCCCTCAATTGTCTCCTCTGGCTATTGAAACACTTTGCAAGCAAAGGCTTACAATAAACAAATAAGTGAAGTAATAAAAATGTGAATGAACCTTCAGAGACGATTATCTTTCCTCAACAAAATTAAAATAAAAACAATAAATAAATGGACACCTGGTGATTACCCACAATGGTGACGTACTGTGATAGAATTCTTCTTTATCATGAAATAAAATGATGACAAGCTCCAAGGAGTGAGGCAATAAATTACCGTACACTCTTTAGGGGGTAGCCAAGCCCCTCAGTATTACTGCTAGTAATTCCTCCTTCATTTATAATGATCTCAAATGGCCTTCTTCATCCTCAGTCACCTACCATGCGTATTTCATAAGAGGATGAGAAGAATGATCTGCTACTGTGGGAGCCAGTGACCCATACTCAAATCCCAGCAATATTGAAAATTCAACCTCACTCCATTAACCAATGCTAACAAATTGAATGGCTTATATATTCCCTAATTATTAGCAAATAGTACACATAACATAGGAATGTGTATTTAGGCAGATAACAAAAATTAGCAACTATCAAAAAATGACAAATCAGCCTACAAAAGGTCAAGACAATTATGTGCAAAATGTTTCATAAACAAAGGAACCTATTGACATGTTTTACATTAAAATGTTAAGTACAAAAATCCCCTTCAAGGTTCAAATACAGGAGAGGGATAATAAATTCTTGCAGAAATGAGGAAAAATATTGCTCCACTATAAAAATGGCTGTCAGGTGAAACAGCTACTATTCATAAAGGAAAACAATGTTCTAAAATCTGAAATACAAAAAATTCATTACCAAACAACCATTAAACATCTCACTAACTTTAAAACATGTCCCAAACAGTGCATCAACTGAGAAAGGATATAACGGCTACAAAATTTCAAGCATGAAGGTACCCCTAAATCTTTTTCCTATATCTTACCTTGACCGGTCATTTCAGCCAAACTGTAAAACAGCCCGATCAAAAGAAATTAAATCTATTACGCTAACCGTTACTAAGCATGCCTTCGTAAATGTGCTAACCTTGTTAATCTAGGAGGGGGCCATCCTCTCAATGTGTCTGGGGACATCTGGGGGCTTAATGGTGCCTCTGAAGATGAACTCCAGCCTTCTTCCTTTGCCAGAGCAGCAGCTGCCCGTTTGGCTCTTCTGTTCCTTCTCAACTCTTCTATTTCGTGCATGTCAGACTCTGTCGCTCTTGTTGCAGCCAAAGTGGTTGCTCGACCGCTGCGTCTCCTCGTCGGCGGGTTGTCGTCACACTGGTTTTTATTTGCATCGTTACTCTGGCCTTTTCTTTTTCTACTCTTTGGTTCAGGTTCAACCTTATTTACCGAAGTAGGGCCAACCTCTTCATTGGGAGGAATGGTTGTGGTAGTAGGCTGAGGTCTATGAGGAGGTATATGTGAAGGAAGATCAGCGTTAGTTCCGGGAACATTTGGAGTAGGGGTGGAAGAAACACAAGTTGGGGTTACAGTCGTGATAAATGGGGAAGATGATACTTGGGAGGGAGAAGTTACGGAAGTTACAGACGAAGTTACACTGACAGAATCAGAAGTTGAAACATTTACAGAACTACTACTTGCGGCTACCTTAGACTCTGCATTTGAAACTGTGGCTGTCGTTGTGGTTGTAACAGTTTCACCACTTGTACCGGGCGTCTCTTGGTATTTACTTACTGGTGGCTTCACAGGCGCCGCATTTGTCCCACTGGGATTACTGGAAATCCCTGATATGAGGGGAGCAACTGAAGCCGGTTTGATGGGCTTCACTGCGGACGACACTCCAAGGCAAGGCCCAGGCGTTCCTTGCTGCGCAAGATTTTGCTGGTGTTGCTGAGCCAACTGAGCTGCCTTCTGAAGAATTAACCCTGCTTCTGCTGCACCGACTATTCCTTGTGTTTTTGCTAGCATTTGCTGAACTAACTGCGCAGGTAATTTCTCTCCCAGAGCTGCCATGGCAAGAGGTAGATAATAAAAAGGAGACGCTGACGGAGGAAGAGGAAATTTACTCGGTCCTTCTGTCTGAGTTCCGCTCTCATTCGCTCGTACGCTTTCCTCAGCAATGGTCTCGTCCATATCACACTGAATGGCTATAGATGTGCTGTTAGAATTCTTCTTGATGCATTCATTATTCTCCGACACTTGCTGAGATTCTTCGGCCGTCTTGTTCAGCTCATTCCCTGCCTCGGAAGCTGCGTCTAACTTTGCAGTGCATGCTGCCGTATCTGTGGCTGTACTGACACCCTTCGGACTGCACGGCGCTTTCTTTGCCGAGAGAACAGGTTGAGCGGCCGTGGCATTACTGACTATACCTGGTTTGGGTTTTCCCGATATTAAAGGAGCTAAGGAACGTGAGACATGGCACCTGGATCCTACATTTATTCTCCCTAGTGGTTTAGTACCAGCAGGAATGGGATTTGGGGGCTTGACTGCATTACATGGTTTTACTGGTGATGTTCCTGGGGATGACTGGATATTTTTAATTCTTTGTGAAAATGGTGATACCTCAATTGGAGACGTTTCAATATCAGGCTCATCAAAGGCATACACGCTGCTTTCATGCAAAGGAGAAAATGCCCCAGAAGGCTTCTTGTCATCTTGACTTTTAGTTCGGTACACAGGCGACATATTTGTAGGTCTTCTTTCTTCGTGGCTCTTGGTCTTAAACAGGGTTCTTTTTAACAGCGGTTCTCTTCTTTTATCTGCAGTTCTTTTATCAAATTCATTTTGTGGCTTATCACTACTATTAGGCACCTTATCCATGTGCCTGATTTCCTGCGACGGACCGAGAGGTGGGTGAGACATTTTGCTTTTATCTGTACAGGAAGTGTAAGCTGCAACATCTCTGTTTGATTTGTATTGTGATTCATTTGGCTGATAAAGATTTGTGTCATTCTTCGATGCAGGGTTCGACACCTTTTCCCTGTCAAACTTGGAACACGAAGTTGCTATGAACGTGTTGTAAACGTCATCTTTTTTCAGCTGGGGGGGTATTACCCTTCGACCCTTCTCTGCAGACAACGATACTGTACCGCCGACCCCTCTATCGTTTTCACAAGTTTGAGAGAGAGAGGATGATGTCCCTACCATGGATGGCAGGGATGTTCTGGCAACATTTCGCCCAACTCCTGGTTTATGGTGTACCACACTGACTCCTGTGGGCAGTTTAATGTTCAAGTCAGAACTAGCAGACACCTGTACTATAGGAGTTATTGGTTTTAGATTAGCGATGTCCCCTCTGCCCTGTGAAACTTCTCCAATGCTTGTAATTGTTATGGATGAAGAGGCTATCTGAGATTTCATGAGTTCAGGAACTCTTGAATGGCATTTTGAGTTTGTAACCGAGACAGGGCCATTCACTTTATGAACGGATTTTGACGTTTCCGCTATCTTGACACTTGAGGGTATGTTGCCTCTAAATGCAGCCTCTACAATGGCAGTCGTTGTGGATGAATTAAGCCTCCTGTCTGTGACTGCAGACTGACCATTTTCACTGCTATTTGACATTACAACATTTGATTTGGATATAGATATTCCAGTGGTTGATGTTGGTATATTGCTAGAAACAGGATGTGGATTTTGAACTGTTTTGCTGTTACACACAGGCTTAATATTTGGTGGATTGGATACCATCAAAGCCCTAGATGGATGATTTGCACTGATGGGCACTGTTTCACAAACTACATTCTGTGGGTTACCCATATTATTTTGAGCTGGGTTAACAGCAACCCCAGAAGAGGGTAGTGGATACGCAGCAACAACTGTATTGGAAGGTACGTAAGAAGTAGAAGGATTGGAAAGAGGCACGTGCTGTGAAAAAGCTAAAGTAGTGTGTGGGTTTGAAGCACAAGTCTCACTGTTGACAGTAGAAGTCGGGGGAACAAAATGTTGGCTTCCTGAAACATGACATGATGGAACTACTGCGGACCCCTGTGGTCTAGTTATCAAACCGCCCTGACCTACCATAGCAGTAGACACCACTGGTACAACATTGACAGCTAGAATTTGTGGCTGAGTGACCTGAACTTGCTGAGGCAATGGTGCTATGGGTCTCACTGATCCAGCACCAGCAATGGTGCCTGGGGACAACGTAACTACAGACTCGGGAGGTTTTGGAGTCATCATATTGGACTGAGGTCTTGCCGCTACTTTTTCGACTACTGTTGGCGTCAATACTCGTGCAACAGCACCCACGTTAGTCTGCAACTGACTCTGGCTTATAGGGTGAGGTGCAAGAGTGTAAGTGACCGTGCTCTGATTGGATGATGTTGCAAATACAGGGTGATTCATCATTCTAGCTGGTGAGGATGGCGTTACTATATGAGTCGGGTTGATTACGGTTTGTGTTATGACTGCTTGTACGGGGACAGCAGTGACAGTCTGCATGGGTGGTGCTAGAGTTTGCACAGTCTGGATAGGTTGTGGCACTGTCTGTACTGTTTGGGGAATAGGATGCATACTTTGTACTGGCTGAGGGATGGCTTGCATAGTTTGTACAGTTTGAGATAAGGCTTGCATATTCTGTACTGGCTGAGATAAGGCTGTTGGCAAAGTCTGTACAGTCTGAGGTATTGCTTTCACACCTTGTATTTGCTGTGGTAAAGCTTGCATTGGAGTTTGGACCTGTGTTTGCATTAAGTGAGTAGGCTGATGAGTTAACATCTGAGTGTTGTGATGAACTTGAGTAGCAGAAGCAGGTGGCTTTGGAGCAATTTGTACAGGCTTGGGTACTTGCTTTATAGCTCCTTGTGGCAATACAGGTAAAGGTAACGGGTTTGTTAGTGTGGAAGATGTTAGAGTAGCAGATCTGGAAGGCTTTGGAGCAATGTGTAACTGTTTAGGGCTTGACTTTTGTGCAGGAAGATCAAATGACTTTGCACACGTTAAAACACAGGAACCATGAGATGAAAGTGTAACACTAGGTGTTATCTTTGGCAGACCTGGTACAACTGTAGGAGAGAAACCAGAGTTTAACACATTAACTGAAGTAGGAGGATTGACAGCCACTGGAATGCTTGATAAAACGGTTACTTCCTCATCTTTGGAAGTCTGATATGATTTTAAAGGAACTGACTTTGGTACTGAATTTACAGTCTGGATATCACAGGCAGGAGCAGGAGTCCCTAATGGTGCAGTGCTTGTATGAACTACATTATAACTAGCACTGAAAGTAACAGCAGTGTAAGGTGCATTTGCTTGCAAGCAAGATGTTGTCATTGTCACCACTGAAGAGGAACTATGACTAGTGACAGGTGAATTGGTAGGAGGTCCAACACAGGGAGTTTTGGTGATAGCAACTTTTTGGGGAAATGATCTATCAGGTAGAGGTGAAGGTACCTTGGAAGTGATCGTCTCTGGTGACGGTGGTGTGATGGTAGGTGCACAAGGATTATGTACAATCTCTGGCATTGAAGCATCATTTGGTGATGTTACTTTAGGTGCAGAAGAAGTACTAGGGGACTCAAGGTGAAAAGAGCCTGAGTGGGGACTCACTTGCCTCAACTTATCTGAACTCCAGGTGTTCAGGTCCTTCAAAAAGGTTGGATTTTCTGTTGGACCTGAAGTGGAACTTGGTGACTCTGCCTGTTTCTTTTGCAGACTGCGTACAACGTCACTCAGTTTCTTACTGCTTGCACTTCTTTTGTTCAAACTGGGACTGCTACTGCCAGGTTGAGGTGTTGTATTACCAGACTGTGTCCTCTCATTTCCAGAAGAACCAAACGCTTCTAAGTTGCAAGAAATTTTATCGTCCATACAAAAATTGATGAACTCCGTTAAATTTGAATCCTCTTTTTCTGACAGCTCGATCATTTTATCACTGATGCCCTTATCTGGGGATTTATTGCCCAACACAAAATCTTTTTCTATCTGATCGTAATGATCCTCATCAATGTCCCTCTCAAAATCTTTCGCCACACTTTCCAAAACTTCGTTCAATTTTGCTTCGTCGTGGTTGCTGCTCCTTCTCCTGCTTCCTACGACCTTTTGCCTGCCAAAGGCCCTTAAAGACTTCTTTTCTTCAGTGTCGTTGCTACTGTCGTCACCACTGCCACAAGTGCCGATTTTCCCTCGCAAATGACTCTTGATGTTAGCGTGGCCTAAAACATTCTCCGTTGAATTTTCCGAGCTCTTCCTCCTGCTCATGTACTTCCCTTCGTCCTTCGCTACATTCTTCCTGGATTTCCTGTCTTGCAACACTGTCCTGTGAGTTTTACCGGTTATGACGGGGGCTTTGTTGATGACTTCGTGCACGATTTCAGGAGAAGCACTGGCAGATGAGGATCTGACGACCCGGTCTTTACTCTCCGAAAGGAAGATGATATCGTTTTCCGAGTCAGAAATGTTGGCCTTCTCTTTCGCTTCGACGTCAGTTTTCTTCAAAACAGGTTTCTCTTTACTTTCGACATCCGTTTTCTTCGACAGAGGTTTCTCTTTGCTCTCGTCTGTTTTCTTCGACAAAGGTTTTTCTTTACTTTCGGGATCAGTTTTCTTCAACAAAGGTTTCTCTTTCGTTTCGACATCCGGTTTCTTCAACGACGGTTTCTCTTTATTTTCAACGTCAGTTTTCTTTGAAAGAGGGGTTTCTTTAATTTCAACATCAGCTTTCTTCAAAACTAGTTTCTCTTTACTTTCAACATCGGTCTTCTTCACAGCTGGTTGCTCTTTAATTTCAAAATCTGCTTTCATTACGACATCAACTTCACTTTTGTTTACGTTTTTATCACTACACGTTTCCTTGTCGTCTTTTCCACATTCATCAATCACTTCCTTTCCATCGCTTACGATGGAATCACTTGCATTATCACATTTCTCTTCCAGCTGCGTTACTGGTTGTGGGGCATCCCCTGTATCTGCAGCGGAATTGTCAGCACTGGCCGACTGATCTACTTCATCTAGAACTATAATACCTTCCTCTGCTTCACTTCCAATATTCTCTCCCAATGTGTTTTGTTTTCCCTTGCCACCCTGCTTCTGCTTTATAGAACTGGACAGGGAATCCAGCTCCAGGGAGGAGCGCCTCGAGGAAGGGCGTGACCCTTTTCTCCTGGGCTCCTCAGCATCACTTCGAGTTCTCCTGAGATTCCTAGAGCCAGCCCTTGTGACCACCGAAGGCTTCTGTCCTCCTGGGTAACTCAGGTTAGCAGGAGAAGATTCTTTACTGAATGACTTACTTTCAACTTTTTCTGGGCCAGAATTTTCTTCCTTTTCCAGCTTCCGCTTTACTTTTGTAACGGCCTGCTTGTCTTCACCGACCTCATTGCTCAGTTCATCTTTGGATAGCCTGCGCTTCCCTATACCTGCCCTTTCTTCGTCAGCGACTTGGTCCGTAACATCTCGCTTTTGTCTGGGAGATTTCCTTGTGCTATATCTAACAGAGGCTGTACTAGCATTCTGGTCTTCCGCTTCGTTGTTTTCACAGAGAGCTTCACTCGTATCCATCTTCCACATGGATAGCTTATCTCTTCGTTCTTTTTCTGTGTCTCTTCCCTCTGAAAAAGGAAAGAAATATTCACATGACAGAACAACACAACCCAAAATGACACTTTTGCAAAATATAAGCTAATATGAAAATGGCAAAAATGTGTCAAATTCACATTAATAATGATATCAATGTTTTTCTAACGACATACACAACTAAAATTAAGAAATGCAAAAAATATTTCTGTCCATCTGTTATGATCTAATATGATTTATATATATTTTCATAATAAACCTTTATTATTTGGATACTTACCTACTGTTAAAGATAGCTTATATCTCCTCGCCAACAAGCTATCTTTAACAGTAGGTAAGATTTATCCAAATAATTAAATTTAGGCTATCAAGCCAGGCGTTGGAGCACTTACAGCCATTCAGCAATAAAGACAGTGAAAAGAGGGAGTTGGAATAACTGGACAACGAGATAAAGAGATTCAGAAAATAAAAGAACGAAGTACAAACACCACCTTACTTACGACCATTCAACTTACAAACATTCAGAGATGCTAACAAACGTGATGACAGGTTAAGATTGTGTTCAGAGTGCTCCTCTTTGCCACCTGTAAGTTCAGACTTTGTTTTGCCCACCTATTTTGTACATACAGTGCTGTATGTACAGTGTATTGTGTTTAAGGATGAAAAAACATACAGTACTGTAATGACTTATATCATACAGTACTTTAATAGGCATGAAGAGCACAGCAACCAACTTACAAATAATTCAACAGACAAACAGCCGTCCGAACGTAACACGTTTGTAAGTAGTGAAGAAGAAGAAGAAGAAGAAGAAGAAGAAGAAGAAGAAGAAGAAGAAGAAGAAGAAGAAGACAGAGAGACTGGGTTGCAAAGACTACAATGCTCGATGGCAGAAGAGTAGCAGTTGACTGCACTGATCCAACTCCTGATAAGCTTCTAACGTCGGTTTAAAAACTCCTCTTTAGTCACTGCCAATGAAACCACTTGCTCCGGCTCAAAACAAAGACACTGATTTGGTTGGAAACTTGTTGGTTCAGTAAAAAGATCTAAATTCTGATCAGCAAAATCTCATGACAATGAGACAGTTTCTGAACCACGGGGATTTGAAAATGAAACAGCACATGTTTACCCACAGAAACTCCCGCAACAGGACCGTTTACCCACAGAGACTCCGGTAACTGTTTAAGGAGTCAAAATCCCCAGAACAGAATATTGGGACTAGTAACAGCAATTATCTCCCTACCATAAATGAAGCCAAAACGATGGGCATGCAAGTGTGCGGCATTGCAACAAAATGCGCAAAATCACACTAGGCACATGCAACCATTGCATCAAAACTGTGAGTGCACCACCGTGCTGGCCGACAAAATCCCCAATACACAGGAAAGCTGAAGACAGTCAAGGCTTCTCATTAGAAACTAACTGATACTTAATAATATTAACCTTAAACCACGAAAGCTCCCTAGCTACAGATGACTCAAGCGAACCTCCTAAAAGCCAAAGGCAACTTTCTTCAACAAGGCAGCTTTAATCAATGCTTATTACCTGATGGCAGCGAGTCACAGCACCACTCCTACCAAGCCGATCCAATAAGGTAAACTTAAAATGGGGAAAATCGTTTGGCGACTCCTCTTATTCTTTCCCGAGCGATCCCATTGGAGAAAAAATTCTGGTACCAGAGCTGGCACTGCTAACATTGGGCTTGGCACAGCTAATGGCAGACTTGGTGCTACTAACGCTGGAATTGGTGCCACTAACACTGGACCTGGTGCCACGAAAACAGACTTGGCACCGCTTACATCAGAACTGGCGCTGCTGATATAGGAACTGCAGCTGCAGACACCGGTCCGAACAGAGGAAGGAGACGACAGGCACAGATCTGCCCTGCTTTCTGACACGTCCCAGTTCCGTTACTCCAAGCCAAGACTTGCCAAGGACAAGGCAAGATAAAAGCTGGGGGGTTGACCCTTCGTCCGATGTGGGGGAAAAACCAGAACTTAACGAGATTCTTGGAAGGGTAGCACAGAAAAGTATATAATAGTAATAACATCCATGAAACTTATGTCAAGAGAACATAAAAAATGACTTCATACTATCAAATTGAATGTCCTGAATTGATGGGAAGCTTACTGGAGTAACAGATCTACGAGAAGCAGCGGAGGACCCAACGAGTTGCTAACAAGGGATGCAGACAAAACATGCATCCCTTTAATACAAGTCTTACAAGACCTATCCTCTTCAATTGTGTCTACAATCTAACAAGCTCTCTCTGCTTGTGATCAATTTCCACATGATTTTGTTTAACTATGATTCACATCAGTTATCCAGTCATAACCCTTCCCTCAGTCACAAATATATCATGAAGGTCAATAATGCCTATTACGGCAACTCTTACCTTACAAGTTCTTACCAAGCGAACATTCAAAATAAAACAAGAGAACACCTGAAAACAAACCAACAGAAAACCAAGTACATTTAACAATCCGTCAACCTCCTATCGCAACTGGCGACAGAAGAAGACTGACCTGCTACAAGTGTTTGTAACTATTGGGCTCCTGGTGGGGGTGGGAGAAGTAGGTGGATAGAAAATACACATTCATAGAAAATGCAGTGCTCTCGCTTTTTGGTTTTTAACTGTCGAACTAGAAGAAGTAAAAGCTATATAATCAAGAGGTAAGGTTCATTCAAAAATATGTGGTCAAAGTAAGTGTAAAATTTGGTTTGCATTGGGCTGTACACATGACATCCTTTCATCAATTCCCATTTACACATATTTGCTCTGTAATTTTTCTCTCTAACTCTTAGTATGCATTCCGTCATAATGCAAAGCTAATTAATGCTCCTAATTATGAGATTTATATAATACTGTAATGGTACTTAAAACTAATTTCATTGAGAAAACTTTCTGGGCAACACCTACTAGTTTTGGCCAGGTCTTTAAGATCCATAATACTGCTAACGGAAACTGCATCATCGTCATCATCGTCCTCTTCATCGTCCCCATAATCATCTCCATGCATGCTGACTTTCGCTTTGGATTCTTTGGCTAACTTACGGCCAATCAGCTCCAGGTAAACGGTAGCGGCTTCCTTCGTACGTCTGCTTGGTCTTGTGCGGATGCCAGTTTCACTGCTAGAATGGGTAACGAAACATAAAAGGTAAGAAAACATTAAACCATGAAAAAGAAATACAGTACTATTAACATATTTACAAGAAAAAGTGCAATCATTTTAGCTATAAGAGGTAATTTGTTACTATACAAACTTTGATGACACAAGGTAAAATTAATATCAAAACACAGAGGTTGTGTACAAATGTTTTACCACAGAAAATAATGACTTCCAGCCTTATTAACCTTTGATGAAATGGAACAAGGAACAGTAATATACCCAAACTTTTATGTAGCTTGCCCTTGAAAAATGACTTGCGAAAAAAATAAATAACTAAAATTCCAACTTACCTAATTTCTTCCTCTGCCGTATTTGAATCAGTCTGATTCTGTGCTGCCATATTTTCCTTGACTTTCCTAGTCTCTCTGATTCCAACCACTTTCTTGTTCGTATTAGGGCAGGCTGCTTCAGTTACAGAAGATTTCTTCTGGGAAGACTTGGTGGATGTTGCCTGTTTGCTTGCCTCTGAGGTCTTCACACCTGACTCTTCTGAAGATCTCAGTGGCACCGTTGTTGATTCGACCATACTATTTTCTTCTGAATCTACGGATAGTATATTTTCTGACTGAACTACAGAGGAATTCTCAATTACATTGTTATTAACAGACTGGTGGTTACCACTACTTGATAATACTGACACCAGTTTTAAGGTATCACCATTTTCCGTTATCTCCTTGTTAGCGTGTTCATCCTGGACAATTTCTGACGTCAAATCTTTACCATTTTCATCCACAGAAGCTGAAGATCTCAAGCCACAAGGTTCTTCCGGTGTTCCAGGCTTCTTTTCAGCACAACTTTCCACACTGCCTGAATGGTCAGCATTCTCGGACTCTGTCTCTGGCTTTTCTTGAATCACAGCCATCTCAACACTAGCTGGTATGGATTCTTCCGGAGTGACAGAGGGTTTGTCCTGTGCAACACATGATGACTCAGCCTGTGATGTGTGTTTTTCTTGGTCTTCCTGAAGAGACTTCTCTTCGTTGAGGGATGCTTGTTCAGGCTTCGATTCCTCTTGACTGGTTTCCACACATGAATCATTGTCGATCAAGGACCCTTCCTCAACAGATTCTTTCTGAACCTCTTCATTAACTGGAGTACTTTCTGCTATATCTTTTGTACTTTCAACAGATCCTTCAGGTGACTTACTCAATCCATCATTCACTACTGTAACGTCAGCATTTACTGCTTGCGATGGTGACACTTCTTCTTTTGATAAAATTTCAGTATCTTTTTGATCCGCAGGTAACGATACATCCTCATCCGGCATTTTACTTTGTAAAACTAAAGAACTCTTGTCCTCAATGTCACTACACTGTTCCTTTGGCTCTAACACCTCATCAACAACAATGCTCATCTCTGAATCCTTTTCAGCCACTGCAGAAACAGTTTCTGAAGATTTCTGACATTCCTCTAATTCAGAACATATCTTGTAACTGGGTGACTGAGGGATATCATTAACACACGAATTTTCAGATATAGTGTTGTTGCAAGGCATGTCAGCTTTCTTCTGATTACCGTTCACATCATTCAGCTTCTTTTGTACTGATTTCTGCATAACTTTTTCACTGCCTTCCAAAACTTTTGAATCTGCTTTCGGTTCCGAACTCACTTTCACACTACTGCTTGGAGCCCCAGGAGCCGAATTCCGTGAACCTGGCGAAGATGTGGTACCACTGCTCTCTATGCCAGACCCAGCCGGTGTGGTAGATTTTTTTCTTAACCGTCGCGCCATTGGAACAGGTTCTTCACTGATAGGGGGTTCAGATAATGACAATGATTTCGAAGAACTGTTCAACTCCTTTGGCGATTTTCCTGTAAAGGAAAAAACAGATCAATTAATTTTCATACTCATTAAGATTTTTCCTAAGTGAAAATATTTAAAGTTACTGAATAAAAAGCAATTCTTTAAGAATTTCATCCTGAACTTCGTTGAAAATAGTGAATATTCAGTAATAATTTCCCTAGCTGATATGTTTCAAAATATCTGCTGCTGGATGAAGTTTGGATATTAAGGGTTTGACTGTGGTTTGGTTAAACTACCTAATATCCAGATATGGTTTATCTATAGTTATGTGTTGCTCAATGTCCACCTGCCCAACACCAAGAAAACATAAATGCTTGAGGTCTTGATCAGCTAACAGGAAAAGCAGACATATTACAACAAGGCAATTGCACTGCTAGGCATTCAATGGTACCAGTACATATCTACAGTTTATACTTTACACAATACCTGAGAGCAACATTATGCATTCAAGTTGTTGGTCTATGTATCACCTACACTGAATTTGTCATTTTAACGTGAATTCTCCTTGCATATCGACACTCCAGTGTAGTGACATACCATACATAGCAGCATCAAAACAAAGAAATAGTGGTATCTGCATATAAATGGTACAACGCATACAGTCTTCTTCTTCTTCTTCCCAGCTTGTTCCCATTTTTATATGGGGTCGCCGTGATGCCTTCCTTTGAAGGACTTTGATTTGGCTTTGGGGTAGACGCATACAGTATATAGTTTATGCTGTACACAATCCTTGCTAGCAATATTATACATGGATATTACTAGCCTCTGTACTAACTGCAATCTACCTGTCATGTCATTTCTTCTGTATCAACTGTACTCTACTTTTTATTGTTATCCTACTGTGAACACTTTTATTAAGCACATATGTTATTGGCCCACGTTTCACTGCGCTGAGCTTTTTATCGTCACTTTACTTATTATCAAACTATATCTGGCTTTCTACTTTTTGGTTCCAGACTTGCCAAAGACCTATTTTTTTCATAAAATCAATTTAATTTTGACTATGTATCTTTTGAGTTAAAAAGTTATAACATACAGAATTGCAAGATACAGGGTATATAGAAAACAACATTATATTGTAATAAAATTGATGTCTGATGATAAATGTAAACAGTACTGTAAAAGGAGACTAAACTAAGCTTATCTACTCATTTACAGTTGGTCTATACTCCAATGTATTATTACACAGCAAGTCCTTGGTTAATGATGGTCTCGACCTATGCCGTTCCAATCTTACGATGCTACTGAAAAATATTAATAAAAAATCTGGTTCCAACATATACTGAAAAATTCCAGTTACGACACCGTGCCGCGCGGCGTTAGGCTGGGTACTAGTTTTTGTTACTGTTTCTCTCTCTCTCTCTCTCTCTCTCTCTCTAACTGAGATAGGAGAGAGAGAGAGATTTTTTATGCATATGTAACATGTATGTTTATTTGTTTTGTATAGTTTTATAGATAAACGTGATGTTACTTTGTCATTCGTTTTTCTTATTTTCCTTGCTATAATTACAACTTTTTGCATTTCAATAACTAGGTCATTTATGTGGGTATACAATACCTGTATGATTTACGTAATCTTAAACTTAGCATTATTTCTTATAATGTACAGTGTTGGGTTTGAACTTTTCAAATAGGCAATGAACTATTAACATAGGCTGTTACAAGTGTTTTAGTTTAATGTTTACAGGGTATGGTAAAAAAAAATTATTTACTAATTTTTAAATATTAATATTAATGTACACACAGCAATCATGTACCTAGATTGTGTGTATTGTATTGTCTCTACTTTGTATATGGTCCTGAGCTGAAATGTTATTACGATTATTATGGTTCCGACCTACACCGAATTCCAACTTACAAGCAGTAGGAACGGATCCCCCTTGTAACTCAGGGACTGCCTGTACTTGAACAATGTTTCTTTCTTTTATATTATTTTCTATAGAGTTTACTTGTAAAAATCCAGAACTATGATTCATAAAATTGATGTTATGTAAGCAGGTGTAAGATGTGTAGCTACAGTCATGATGCAAATATATATTGACATACTGAATTTAAAAAACGTGAACATTCTGTGAAATCGTTTGCAAAACAGAATGTTGGCTATTTAGTCAGTGTAAAAGGTTTTGGGGAAACATCCTACGCATAAAGCAATGCATATCTCTTATTACTATAGGAAGAACATGCATATTCATAAGGGCATTATCACTGACATACAAATACGAACTTTTCACTCGACACACTTGTGGATGAAAAATGAACAAACAAAGCTGTGCGTTGTACTGCACCGCACGACAAGTTTACTATACCTTTGTTGTTAACTTTCACCACTTTCTTGACATAGACCTTCTTGCCGTCCGGATGCTGCCTAAGTAACCTGAGTGATCTGGTTACTTTGGGGTTTCCCTTCTCTTTCCTCACGTCTTTGGATCCATCGGCCTGACTGTTGGCTTTCTCAGTTCCGACTGCCTGTGTTTCTTCTCTGCGCTTCTCTGTGCTGGGGTCCTTGGCTTCAACTTGGCTTCTGGTGATTCTGTGGAGCCTGGTATCAGAATGTGTAGAAGTGCCCCCTAACCTGTAAGTGAAAAC
The DNA here is from genome assembly GCF_040412425.1 of Macrobrachium rosenbergii. Classification (NCBI taxonomy): domain Eukaryota; kingdom Metazoa; phylum Arthropoda; class Malacostraca; order Decapoda; family Palaemonidae; genus Macrobrachium; species Macrobrachium rosenbergii. The sequence goes on along the minus strand of NC_089752.1, from coordinate 117,163,678 downwards.
GCCTGATAAATATAAAACAAATAAGCAGATCATGCTTCAAATGAAATTCAAAGTAATGAAAAACTTCTAAATATGGGAAAGTACTCCCGTTCCAGTTTAGCATTCCACTGTTACTAAAAATGACATTTTTATGATAAAATAAAGTTTTATATATACTTACCAAGCAATTACATAATCGACATGTAATTGCTTGGTAAGTCACGTATATACAAAAATTTTTTATGATAAAATAAAGTTTTATATATACTTACCAACCAATTGCATAGCGATTATGTAATTGCTTGGTAAGTCACTTATATAAAAACAATGTTTTTATAATACCAAACATGGTTTTTCATACAAACCCGTTATCATATGTTCCCTTATTCTTTTTTTTATATGAAATACCCAGTCACATCAAACTGTATTGTCCAAAACTGGGACTTCTGTGTATGACAATACTTGTGTATGATACTCAATTCCCTCCTCATGATTCTGTGTTGCTTGAGTGGAAAAACATGTTGCTGCTCTTCTACGGAATATCTCTGTGTGAACTAATTCGACATGCTGTAATTATTTTCATAATTTATTTCATTGCTTTCATTCATTATCACCGGTTTTATTTATTTTATTCTGTGTTAAACAATGTCATTTTGCCTTTTGTAAGTGTGCTGTTGGAAGCCTGAATGTTTTGCCATTCCCTGCTCCTCAGGCTGTCGAGACTTCAAAATGACAATCTCAGAATACTGCAAGTAAAAATAAGCAACAACCTCTCACGAGAAATATACAAGGCAGCAAAGTGGATGGATATTACAGAGCACTTTAACGGGGCAATTGTGTCACATCACAGGGTTCTCACAATGGATGTAGTATGTGGACGGTGAAAACTTTTGGAAAGTCAACTTTAAAAGAAGTTAAGACAGCTCGGTGAGAAGAGATAAAGGGAATGGATAAAGCTGTAATTGATAGTAAACATGAAACTGGTTGGAGGTAGGGGTGGGATGGGTGGAGGGGGCTGAAGAGGTGCTGGAAAAAATCAGCAATACCTTCTACACTAGTGCAACACATTTTGAAGGTGGTGCCTACCTATGGCCAACAAAATTAGGAAAACTACATGTAAATTCATACCAGCAAAGAGAAAACTTGATGTAAAGGTTCCAATGATGGTATTAAGGTTGAATTAATAAATTCGTGAATCACATTCAAATTTCAACTAGCTCTTAACTACTAAATGATACTTTTTCAACTAGCTCTTATCATGCCCTGGCAACTCATCATTCATCAGTGAATACTATTTCTCATTATTGTAGTAGGTTCACAAAACACGCTAAAGAAACCTTCAGACATGCGGATTAAGACTATATTATCATGACAGGAAAAAATACACAAGTGCTACAGAACTGAGAATCTTAAATAAGTAACTTTCACTTAAATTGCTCTAAACTATAAAAAGGACAGAAAACTATTCAGTCAACTGCAATGTGTGAAATGTAAGTGCTTGTCACATTTGTACCTCACACAGGTATATAATGGACCTTGAAGTTATATAAAGTGTGCCAGAGATAACCAAGAAACTACCTGCATATTAAGGAATGGTAAACACAAAATTACAACAACAAATTGATCCACAAAGGGTGGAAATGAAGATATGACGGATACCGAATAGCAGACACACCACGGCCACTAAGTCCTCAAGTAACCAAGGTAGCAAATGATGTGAGACAGGGAGCAAGGGAGCTCCTTACAGTTAGGGATATTCAACAGAGAACATAACTTAAGATACCTTACATTCAAAGATCACTATTCTTGCCTATAGTCTGTCGAGCATACTTTGTTAAAAGAGGGTGCAGGAAGGGTGAAGCAGTGATGCCAAACATGCTTTCCTCATTAAGTAAATCAGCAATTAAAGATTTCCTTGTGATTCTTTAAAAGAAGACTTCATTTGACAAAACTGTAATTATAATTTAGGGCAATAATGTAATTAAGATATTGCTGGAAAGAGCATTTGAAAATATTAATTAAGACATGTGACATCTTTCCTCATATGCTGCAAAATTGGCATTTACCCTTAGGGGATGGTGGGAAGGAAACCCATGATATTTTTGCGTCAGTAACTCTGGATCAATAATTTTCATTAAAGGACCTCTGTACTTTACAATCATGCAATGCAATCATGACAAACTTTGGCAATACGTAAAATATAAGGCAAAAGTCCCCATAAAGCCTTAATTATTAAAAGAGGACCAACAAGCCTTACAATGAATGAAAATGATGTAGAATATATGAAAAAACACAATCCATTCACAATTATGAATTACATGACTTGATACCGCTAAGAGAGAGAGAAAGAGTTAACTTGAATTAGTTAATACTTAAATTTGATTTAATTTTTGCTCACAGATCTTCTATGTATGATAGGTTATCATTTCCAAAAGAAGCAGTAACTCTAAACGCTGTTATTTATAAGATAATGAAAACAAGGAAATGCCACAAAGGATTATAACAGGTCAAGGACCAAGGAAAGGGTATCCACAATCTGCAAGATGCATTCTAGAAATGGAAATAAGTCAAGTGTAAGGCAACTGGAGGGCCCCTTTTTGACTGATTTCACTGGTTCACCTATGACAATGCATCATTCTGGATATGAGTAAATTTGAGTTTTGTTCTTTGTATGAATACAACAACGATAACTTCTGTTTATGATAGACCATATTCCTTCATATAAAAAATGACAGCTTTACACTACGCCTAATTGGACTCTGATATTGACATTCGTACCTCTGTAATATTCTTGACAACTTCTGTTTGGGTCTCATTGACGAAAGCTTGGCCACTTTAGCTTTTTTACGGGCCATCGCAGTCGTTGCCGACACACGATACTTATGAAGAAGACGGCCTGAGCGAGTGGCTATTACACTTGCTTGAGCATGAGATGAATCGCCCAAGTGCTTGTCAAGTTTACGCAGCGACACCTCTCTTCTTTCTGATGCGAGAAAATAATAAAACATTAAAATCCTAATGTTGTTTTATAAACAGCTGAAAATTTTCATTATTCTGGCCAGAGATGTTATACTGTTACCATGAAAACATTAACACTACTAAATGGTGCATTAAACATGTTCTCTATTATCTGCTAGCAATTCTTAGAAGGTCAACATACAGGATGAATATGTACTTTTCTCAAAAAATAATGTATAACATACAATTCATTTTTTAAACCTATCAATATACTTAATCATAATTTGCAGTGCTAAATTCACCTAACACATAACTCCTGAAGTCCTGAAGACAATAATAATATCCAGAGAAGTAATCATTGAGTGACTGAATACACACAAGAACCTCTGACCCATCAGTAAGAAGGACCATCAACCTTATTCTTTTGCATAAAGCCTGAAGCAGTCCGAATCAGGAGAGTAATGTGGGCACTTGTTGATAATAGATGGATTTGCATGAAAAATTAGTTTCACGTTACGAAAAATTCATTTGTTTCTTGACAAACCCATCATCATGGCTAATTAGGAAGATAGATGGGCATGAGGGTATGATCCCCCGATACACCAAGGTTTTGATGGGCGCTGAGGAGCTACTGAGGACAGAAAAGTTAAGAGCCAAGTGTCCCAAGAGGAAGACATTTCAGTTTCATTATAGTAATTGGCATTTTGTTTCTTGTTTATAGGAGTTCTTTCTAATGTTCTTTTCTTATTAACTCTGAAGTTCAGAAAGATTATTTAGGTGGCCTGTTTTAAATCCTCTGTAACATTTTGGTTAACTGGAGGTGAAAATTGGAACAAGGTAAAAAAAGTATACCTTAGTTTTACCAGACCACTGAGCTGATTAACAGCTCTCCTAGGGCTGGCCCGAAGGATTAGACTTATTTAACGTGGCTAAGAACCAACTGGTTACTTAGTAACGGGACCTACAGCTTATTGTGGAATGTAATTGGGCAGCTAAGTAGAGAATCCTGATCCAAAAATGCTTACAAAAATAATGACAATATATATAAATTGTTTAACATGCTACTGTAATATACAGACTTTACAATCTGTCCTCCCTGGAACATTATCTACGACTTGTTTACGTAATATGCAGTAAAATTAAATACTCCATAACAAATATCTTCCCGTAGACATCTTCGCAATCCTTCTTTACTACCAAATAATACTTTATGTCAAAACAACGCAGAACTTTGTTTCTCAAGATACCCTAACAACATACCTTGTATCCTTAGTGACTTTGCTTTTGATCTGAGTATTAAGGCCTTCTTAATCATTAATCTTTTTGAGACCTTCTGTGGGGAGTGATGCTGCTCCACAACATTTGTAGATGAGACTTGAGGGGGTTGAGTAGAACTGCGTGTGACACGAACTGGTGGAGTAGCTTCATAATCTTCTATGTCTGTGCTATGTTCCAGGTTCTTTTTTACAGCCTCCTGGGAAGAAACATAAATAGTTTACTCTCGAAACATCCAACTCGTTTAGGAGAGAACAAATTTAGACAACTGATAATTAAATACCCTACAGAAAACGTCTTGTACACTGGAAATATTTAAGAAAATGGGTATCTCCAAAAATGCAGCCAGGTGCCCATTATCAAATCATTTAGGAAACAACAAATTTAGACAGCTAATAATTAAATACTGTACAGAAGACATGTGTTGTACATTAGAAATATCTCCAAGAAAACGGGTATCTCCAAAAATGCAGCCAGGCACCAATTATAACAAAGCTAACACTTAAAATGCTAGGAGCACTTTTCTGAAGCTCAAGTGCACAATCACTGTTAGTACAACTAGGAAAGTAAGTAATATACCTTAGAAAGTTCCCTTTCTCTTTTGTCAAATATCAAGCCATCTTGCTTCTTCTTAGTAGACGACCTGACTTTGTCATCTCTTGCAGGACTCTGGCTACGACTGTCACTTGCAGTTTCCAACAGCTGAGGAGTATTAAAGTGTTCCAACTCCGGGGGAAGAAGTGGTGTCCCTTTGAAATAAAATAATTACGGTAAGAACAAATTCAAACAGTTCTTGGCTAATGTAATCTGGCACAGAAAGTTGTATAAAGATAAAACTTTTGACAATTAAATGACAAAAAATTATCATAATACTGTAGACAAAATATCCAACATTAAGGTAAGAGGAGAAATTTAGCAAAATAAAGGACATACAATACAGGAAAAGATAAAATTTACCACTTTTCCAGTGTTGTCCACCAAACATATTCATATTAACTTATTGATACAGACAAAGCCAAAAGCCTATTAAACTGATTGGCACTCTCATAAAAACCATAAACACATTTGTGAATAAAGTAAAAAATAAACAGAAGACTGTTGTAAAATTCTATACGTAAATTAAAAACAAACATATTTAAATGACTAAACTAACATAACAAATCAATACAAAAACCCAACATGGCATATCCTGATAAATGCAGCTTTACTTTAACTTGATATGCATCAAGATCCATAACCTCGCAAAGACGATTGTTCAGAACAATATAAAAGTGGACCTTGTATGAAAGAATACATGGGGTGTGCCCTGACGACACACTGCATTATTTTCTTCGTTCAACTCCTCATTTGATCCTTTTGGTTTCATCCCACCCAGCTGTCCAACTTCTTTTAGCCTAGACCTGTCTTGTGGCTTGGCTTCACTCCAGTCCATGTGTGTGCCTGGTATTGGAGCACTTGCCTGTAAGCTTGACTGGCTCTAATTGTATCCTTTGGCACTGACAGCTGTCGTGATTATTATGGTCTTACGCTGTGTCTCCTCATGGTCCTAACGTAGGCCTAGGCCTAGCCATGGTTCCCGACTTGATCATGGTTTCAGCCTACTTCCAAGCCATGGTACTTCAAGCTGGCAAGGGTCAGTTCACAGCCCTAATGATTGGAGTAGTGTTGACACATATGCTGACGCAGCTTCTGAACAGTCCTGATCTAGATGTTCACTGAAACAATTCCTACAAACACCTACTTCTTGTGTTTACCAGTATTGTCAAGAGGTCATACATGGCTCAAATAACTCAAGCCGAGCATAAATGGCTTTCATCCACATCACCAAATGATCCTGCGAGAGGAAAGAAAAGCTTGTCTCTCTTTTCAAACTGACAATTCCTGAATTTTGCCACTAACCCAGGAATTAACCAGACAAGAGGCCGCAATATTCACCAATGCACTTCATCAAGAAATGACAGTCCTGCTAGTGAGGTCTCAGTCTGAGGCCTGTCTGAAAGGCTCAACTGCGGATGTGAGTAAGTACCTCCCCTGAAGCCAAAGCCCCAGGATGGCATAACTCATTGAAGCTTCTCATTGGCATAGAAAGCTATGCCTTTCAGTCTGAAGACCTGGCCAAGGGCAGCTAGGCTTGTACCATGGTGACAGAGAGGAGCTTGGTTCAAAGAAGGTACAGGACGAGATCCACAATCAGCTGAATGGAAGCTCCAATAGGAGAGAATCATCTGTGTTCAGAGATAAGATGATCCACCTCCCAAGGATGTGAGACGGGGCCACAAAGAATCTATCTGGAGGACTACCTTGAGCCAGCAGGTCATGAAAAACCACTCAGCATGGGATCCACAAGGAGCTCCCAGGGTGTCTGAGCCCAGAGTAATCAACACACAATTGACCATCCGATGGGACAGAGAATGGAGGAAGAGCTCAATGAGTAAGTGTATGTGGGAGGACAGACCACATTATTAATATTATTATCATTATTATTATTACTATTCAGAAGATAAACCCTATTCATATGGAACAAGCCCACAGGGGCCACAGACTTGAAATTCAAGCTTCAAAAGAATGTGGTGTTCATTCAAACGAAGTAGCAGAAGGTAAGGAGAAATACAGAAAAAGGAGATGTTATTAGAAAAACAGATAAACTAACAAATTAACAAACAAATAAATAAAAATTTAAGTAAATTATTAAAATACGAGAACTGTATTAGGGTATTTAAGCATTGCATCTTCGCTTGAACTTCCCAAGTTCCAATTGCACAACATCCTCAGAGAGACTGTTCCACAGTCCAATGGTGTGAGGAACAACGGACCTCTGGAACCGAGAAGTTCCACAGCGAGACACATTTCCTGCATACTGATGCTGCTGTTCAGGGAATCTGGTTGTTCTTGGTAGGAAAATGGGATCAGGGATCAATTATGAATGTGAAAGCTCTCTGTTAAAATATACCTTATAATAAAATTAACAAACGACAAGGCCATCGGTCGATGGTCCAAGTTATAACTGCTAATATTAGGAAACAGAAACCTACAACCAAGAACCATTCTATCTAAAAGAGATAAATCTATGGCAGAAGCAGACATCCACACCTCGCAATAGTATTCTAGTAAAATAAGGACAAATGACCTACAAACGGTTACACCGATTTTGTCGCTGTTATAAATATACGAAGCCTTACAAACAATACCTAACTTTCATGCAGCATTTGCTGAAACTTTCCTTAGATGTGTCTCAAAATAAGATGAGAGTCAAAAGTTACACCTAGAATAGTTAAAGCTCCAGACTCATTCAGCAGAGTCCCATTCCCCTGAGGAGAGGATGGGGTAGAAAACGTACGAGATCTACAAATCAACAGTGTTTTTGTTTTACTGGAGTTCAGCTGCACCCCACCAACTACACCATTCACTGGTCCAGTCAATGTCCCTAGTGAGGCTGAGGCTGAGGGCAGCATCATTTCTCATAAGAGGAGACTTTACTAAACCCACATGTGTTGCATCATCGGCATACCGAACAATCTTGTTTTCCATATCACTTGTATACACTAATAATAACAGTGGACCAAGAACACTTCTCCTTCCTAGCTTAAGTCTTGCTCTCCTTGTCTTCAAACCAGGAGAATCATCACTGCAGCCAAAGAAGGAGCATGCGTATATCTACAACTGGAAGCACTACTACCAAAGGAGGGGTCAACCTCCTTAGTGGTCTACCCACCTTAGCGGAAGCAAAGTGGTTGAGAAAAGCTGCGGAAAGAGACTTTTTGGGATGCTTAACAAAACCCAAGAGTCAATAAGAGCTGATGGAGGAGAACTGGGTATATGGGTCAAGGTCCCTTGTCTGAGGGGAGGTAGTGGTAGGCAAGCCCCTTCCACAGGCAAGGAAAGGAATAGTAAGGGCACAAATAAAAGAACATGAAGGGTTCAACAGGGTCACTAAGGAGTAATCCCTCCTGAAGAGGCTGGCATACATTCCTACTCCTCTTCCTCCAATCAAACTGCTCCCACTGAGAAGAAGACCAACCACTGCATTATTTACAGGGGGCATAAAACACCCACACAAATGCCCCCACTCCTCCCAATGCATTATACAGTGTTCTTGTCTTTTCTCCATACTTAAAAGAAAAACCAACACCATCAAAGGAATAAAGCTGACCAGACAGTCTAGTGGCAAGCAAAGCACACTCTGCACTAGGTGATGGCTGGCGAAAAGTGTTTGGTATTGGCAGGCGAGTGAGGAGTCTTCCCCAGTGCAACCAACATTACCTCCGTTACCTACCTTATGAATAAGCTCACATAGGATACTCCTACCTAAAAGGCCCTGGTTTGAGTTTCCTTAAGAACAAATACAATGAAACTGCATCATCTACAGAAAGTTAAAAATATCACACAAGGTTTGTGTCACCAACAGAAACTTGAAAATATCACACACACGGATAACTATGAAAACTCCAGAAAACTAAAAATGGCAAAGCAATTCATATTCTTACCTCTGTAACAAAGAAATGTTAGAAAATCCTCAACTGTCGGTCTCATGGGCACTTCAACTATGTCTAAAAGTGGAGGAGGAGTTGACTGAGGCTGCGAAACAATACGGTTTCTTGTATCGTTGGAATTGCTTCTGTCTCGTAACTCTCGTGTTTCTTTTACTGGAGTTGGAGCTGGGCTGTTCGGCTGTGATCCTTGAGCGAACTTACGCTGGGCATGAACACGTGCTCTGGAGAGGCAGAAAATATATGGTACTAATCAGTTTACTTCTCACTCACAAGCCTATGAAGATATGCATGAAGAAATGGCAATGGACTTATTTGTCAATAACTGAATACTGTAGTAAATTCTGAAGGTCAGAGAATGCAGTAATTTTCTTTCTGCTTACAGTAAACCCCCCGTATTCACGTTCTCAAGATTCGTAGACTCACATATTCGCAGATTTCTCTGTGGAACGTATCTACCCATTATTTGTGGAAAATTCGCCCATTCGCAGTATTTTTCACTGAGAAACATTCACTAATAACTGTATTTTCTTATAATTTTCATGACCAAATGCATTTTTTGTGATAAAACTATTAAAAAACTCAGGTATACAGTAAGCATTTTTAGAGGGCTTTTCTTGTGTTTAAACTATCAAAATAGGCAGTTCTAAGTGCTTTTAGAGGGGTGTTAAGTATTCGCGGATTTTAGCTATTTGCAGGGGGGGGTGTGTGTGGTGCGAATCCCCCAAAAATACGGGGGGTTTACTCTACACATTACTGAATCCTTCAATCTTCCACAGCAAGAATACCTACAGCATTTAACAATGCAGTTTTCAAACAGAAGTACAGTATTACCGTTTGGGTGAAGCCTGTAAGCTTTCAAGTGATGGTGTTCGACATGACCCTTCCTTCCTCCGCTTTCTGGTATCCATAGTATTTACAACGTTATCCATCACTTTTGGGATTTACCTCATACGTTTCTGAAATGAAAATGAAAATTTACATGGTATAACCTACAATATCCAATTCAACAGCATGGGTTTTGAGAATCATTACAGTACTACATAACTAGTATGACTAAAATTTACTGCTCAAGTACATATATTTATCTCAACCCCACCCCATACTCATGAAATTAGTTCCAAGTTCCAGTGTTCATGCATCGATTTGTGTATGGTAGCGAAAAAAATTTTAAAAATAATTTGTATTTTTCCTAACACACAAACCTAAAGTTCTTTCCTAGGGATTTAGCTTGTGAACACAAGCTGGAACGGCCGTTTAACTTTCAGACATGGTCGTTACCTATTGACAGGTTGGGCAAAGCCCTGCCCACCTGCTAATCTGCACTACACTTTGCCTTCCGGCCTAGGTACCAGAATGAGGGGTGGCTGATGTGGACCATAAATATAAAAAACTTCAGGTTTGTACGTTACGAAAAATAGCAATTTTTTTAAGTAATTTATATTTTTCCCAATATACAATCCTAAAGTTCTTCACACAGGATTTAGCTAGCGAATGTGAGCTGGAACAGCCGCTTAATTTGCAGACAAGGTCGTTAGCTACCGACAGTAGGCGGGAAGCCTGCCCAGTACATGTGTACGGGCCGGGATGGGAGCAAGAACAGTTGTGGTTTCGAGCCCTGGACCTGTCTGGCATCAGGAAAAAAACTCCAAGAGGTGGAGGGGACAGGTGAGGGACCACGAGCACCGTTGCCCAGCCTGTCGAAGACCAAAGTCTTGGCAGGTGAGCGAGGCCAAGGGCTGTCGTCAACCTGTGGTGACGACGCCTACTTGGGTTGGGGTGGGAGTCCCACTCAAGCAAATGTGGGTGGGGGCTGTCCATGGGTGTGCTCCAGCATTCTTAGCTGAGGCTTCTACAAGAGAAGAAGAATGAGTGGCGGACCTCCTCTTGCCTTGCCCCGGTGACCGGGCCAGGCACTGTTCCAGACCCCAGGTCTCTCTCTTAAAGAGGTGGGTGAGGGAGCATCTGCACACTCCCAGTTCATCTCCTCTAGGTGGGTCATGCCGGCAGCTGGGACTGGGTCCATAGACCAGGGATCCATGCTGGCCAGGGTAGAAGGGGTTACTGGGGCCAGTACCAGTAAACCGAGATACCGCAAGCAAGCAGTGAACTTGGCAGTTGGAAAGACTGACTCATCTCCGGAGTACCCTACAGTACCCTCTACTGATGGGATGGGTTTGACAGAGGGGCAGCGGTCGTTCCTAAGAGACAAGGAAGAGGACAAAGAGGAAGAAGATATGTGCTTGCATTTCGTCACCTTACTCCATCTTATTCTCACTTTCCTCAGCTTCGTTAGAAGACACGGTTGAAGCAGGAAGTATCGTCAGAGGAAGCCTGGTCCATACCTTAGGGTGTATCTCCAAAGGCAAGGCAACTGCTACAAGAGCCTCAACAATGATAAATTCCTTACCAGCAACACCAGCACAATATGGGCGCTCAAAATGCCGAGGGACTCAAACGTTTGCAAGTATTCAAGCAAAGCCTCCATCAAAGCAGGGATAGACACTATTGGAGAGCATGTGTTGGTTACCTAACCTCACATGAACTCCAATCAGAACAAGTCAGAGGAGAACGAGCAGAAATAAGGGAAAAAAGAGGAACAGTCCCTGAGCACAGAGTGGAAAAGATTCAGCAGTATCAAAAGCAGAGTACTACACGAAAACACAAGCAAAATTCTTTCGGTCTTCCTCTGCTAAAAAAACCTGGTTATACTAACACTGTGGCAAGTACATTGTCACATGGTTTTTCAATTGGAAAACAAACAAAACACTAAATAAACAAAAAGAAAACTGCTTCTGTTGTAAGTCAGGCACAGTGCACACACACATACACACCTAACGACAACAAAAGAAAAGTACTGGTTTATGGTAGACTAGTGGGGACTCTTCCCATTTATTCACCTACCACCAATTAACCACCCCTTTACAAGCCTCGGCCACCATTTCAAGCTCATACTGAGGTATTCCCCTACATAAAAGGCACTGGTTTGTATTCCACTGGAACAATGCATAACCTACGGTTAGCCCTAGGTCCATATAAATTTGTAGCCATACAGTGCTATACTAATTTTCATTCATTATTTATTTACAAATATTTACATTGGAGCCTAGATTAAAATGTATTAAACCTGACAGAAAAACTCATTAGCGTGCTTATTTGCTGTAAGGAAATCTGGTGCAGGCTACCATATCAATAATGGCAGCAGTTATATTCTTATTATTGGAAGATTTTGATTATTACTAAAACAATTTACAAAACACCATGAAATATCAACATTAAACTCATATCACAGAGGCCTAGGCTACGTGGGATAAAAGGAAATTGTTTTATCAAGGGGGTTAGGCTAGGCTATGTCGGCTGATGTAACGTATACAACTTCACTCTACAGAGGACCCCCTCCTATTCATGTTCCGGATTCGCGGCTTCACGTATTCGCAGATTTTTCTGTGGACCGTATATGCACATTATTCACGAAAAGTTCGCCTATTTGCGGTATTTTTCAAAGACAAATATTCACTAATTACTGTATTTTCACATTTTCGTGACTAAATGCATTTTTTGTGATATAACTATTAAAATAATCGGGTATAAACATTTTTAGAGACGTTTTTTGGCATTTGAACTATCAAAACAGGCAGTTTTGATAGTTTTTGGCGGGGCGTCAAGTATTCGCAGATTTTAGCTATTCACAGGGGGTTGCCATACACATACTCCGTGAATATTGGGGGTAGCTGAAGACTGCTACTGTGCCCCTCTGGTTCCGTAACTAGCCTACCGATTATTGTGCGAAATGGACGCCGTGTTTAGTACCAGCTCCTTCAGAATGACAGTAAAATAATTAGATGGTATATATATACATAAACAACAAAAAACTAAATGAAAGGCAGTAAATATTCTAGCCAGCGACAGACGGGAACCAGGCCGCGGCAGTAGTCTTCAGTTTTACCCATTAGCCTATAAAGGGACGTTCTAAGAAACAAATTAATAATTTTCCGAATTCGACGCACTGTCCTCTAGTACTCAAGGACTTCAAAACAGAGTCGGACAGATAGGCGTAGCCTGGGCCTGTTCCCCAATTCCCAAGTGAGTTTGTTGTCCAGGGCTAACCGTCACCGAAATATCATCCACCTTCCAATCATTCCTCATCCAATCTGGGATGGATGTGCCGTTTTCAATCGATACTTTTTTTCTTTTTTAATGAGTGGTAGCCTATCTGTTCTTTCTGTAATTCACTTTATTTCCTCTTACTTCTTCCTAGTGAACGTCTTTATATTCTTTGGAAGCTTCTTGAATTTCAAGTCAGTGGACCCCTTTGGTGGGCTTGTTACGTATGAATAGGTTTCAGCTATTCAATAATAATAATAATAATAATAATAATAATAATAATAATAATAATATAATAATAATTATAATAATATAAAAATAATTATTATATTCTTTTGAAGCTTGAATTTCAAGTCAATGGGCCCTGTAGTGGATTTGTTCCATAAAAGAAGGTTTCATCTATTGAATAATAATAATAATAATAATAATAATAATAATAATAATAATAATAAATAATATAATAATAATAATCTTTGGAAGTTTGAATTTCAAGTCAATGGCCCCTTTGGTGAACTTGTTCCCCATGAATAAGTTTCATCTATTCAATAATAATAACAATAATAATAATAATAATAATAATAATAATAATAATAATAATAATAGTAATAATAATATTCTTTGGAAGCTTGAATTTCAAGCCAATGGCCACTGTGGTGAGCTTGTTCTACATAACAGGTTTCAGCTGCTGAATAATAATAACAATAATAATAACTAACAATAATCATAACAGTAATAATAATAATAATAATAATAATAATAATAATAATAATACTGCATCGAAGACCTACGAATGGTCCCAGTACCTACGATAACTTTCTACCTAACCTAACCCCGTCCCCATCCCATTTGCCATATGCTAGGGGCCTCCCACACATCCCCCATACAAAAAAAAACGTGTCTGTCAGAGCAGAACACTCACAGGAAACTGACAGACGCTGTCAGAAACTACTAATTAAAAAAAACCTCTCTGACATGACGTAATGGTCCGAAGGGCACGGCACGAAAGACAGACAGACAGACAGACACACACACAAAAGCCTTTGCGCCCTTCGGCTTAAAACTCATTCGGTGTAACACCCTGACGAAGGATGGGGAGGGGGGAGAAAAGGACGTCTTAAATACGTCACGTCATATTTTACATTTAATTCGCATCACGCACCCAGGGGCATGGACAAACCTCGCCGCCGCCCCCCCTAAAAAACCCCCCCCGGGGAAAAAAATCACGGTCCCGAAGGGGTAACTAGTGTAGATTCCGCCGTAAAATCCCGAAGCGGCCATTTCGCCTCTACAGAGTGTCATATGCGCTGGTCACTTCGGCCACGCCGTCAGGACGCGCGTCCCTCCGCGTCGGGGGGCGCCCCCGAGACAACTCCTCCCTCCGGCGGGCTAGGACGTACCATCAACTTAATCATATTTCACCACAGTATTATTATATGTTTACTACTCCATTGTTTTTGTTGGGAGTTGCTTGATGCTACCGCCAGGGGCGCTGCCGTCGCGGGGAGTTCGGACAAAGACTTTCTACTGACTATCTAAAGCAAAAGACGGACGGGGGGGAGTCGGGCGCATTCTCGATCGCGCCCCCTTTCATTCAACAAAGGTATTAAGGAGGCGTGTTCTCGACCCCGCGGTGTATTCTACATCCTCGCCGGATTGTGTGTGAATCACGAGAAGGTGGAACGGGATGAATATATGGAGAAGTCGTGTATAAATGATTCACGAAAATAGAGGAATGGTGTATGAGTGAATCACGAAAGTATGGAACGTGATGAATGTATAAATAGAGAAATTGTGTATGACTGAATCGAATCACGAAAATATGGAACTTGATGAATATATAGAGAAATTGTGTATAAATGATTCACGAAAATAGAGGAATGGTGTATGAGTGAATCACGAAAGTATGGAACGTGATGAATGTATAAATAGAGAAATTGTGTATGACAATCGAATCACGAAAAGGTGGAACGTGATGAATATATGGAGAAGTCGTGTATAAATGATTCACGGAAATAGAGGAATGGTGTGTGAGTGAATCACGAAAGTACGTGATGAATATATAGAGAAATTGTGTATGACTGAATCGAATCACGAAAAGGTGGAACGTGATGAATATATGGAGAAATCGTGTATAAGTGATTCACGGAAATAGAGGAATGGTGTATGAGTGAATCACGAAAGTATGGAACGTGATGAATATATAGAGAAATTGTGTATGACTGAATCGAATCACGAAAAGGTGGAACGTGATGAATAAATGGAGAAAATGTGTATAAATGATTCACGAAAATAGAGGAATGGTGTATGAGTGAATCACGAAAGTATGGAACGTGATGAATGTATATATAGAGAAATTGTGTATGACTGAATCGAATCACGAAAAGGTGGAACGTGATGAATAAATGGAGAAATCCTGTATAAATGATTCACGAAAATAGAGGAATGGTGTATGAGTGAATCACGAAAGTATGGAACGTGATGAATGTATGAAGAGAGAAATTGTGTATGACTGAATCGAATCACAAAAAGGTGGAACGTGATGAATATATGGGGAAATTGTGTATAAATGATTCACAAAAATAGAGGAATGGTGCGTGAGTGAATCACGAAAGTATGGAACGTGATGAATGTATGAAGAGAGAAATTGTGTGTGACTGAATCGAATCACGAAAAGATGGAACGTGATGAATATATGGAGAAGTCGTGTATAAATGATTCACGAAAATAGAGGAATGGTGTATGAGTGAATCACGAAAGTATGGAACGTGATGAATGTATAAATAGAGAAATTGTGTATGACTGAATCGAATCACGAAAATATGGAACTTGATGAATATATAGAGAAATTGTGTATAAATGATTCACGAAAATAGAGGAATGGTGTATGAGTGAATCACGAAAGTATGGAACGTGATGAATGTATTAATAGAGAAATTGTGTATGACTGAATCGAATCACGAAAAGGTGGAACGTGATGAATATATGGAGAAATTGTGTATAAATGATTCACGAAAATAGAGGAACGGTGCATGAGTGAATCACGAAGATATGGAACGTGATGAATGTATAGAGAAATTGTGTATGACTGAATCGAATCACGAAAAGGTGGAACGTGATGAATATATGGGGAGAAATTGTGTATAAATGATTCACGAAAATAGAGGAATGGTGTGTGGGTGAATCACGAAGATATGGAAGTGATGAATATATAGAGAAATTGTGTATGACTGAATCGAATCACGAAAAGGTGGAACGTGATGAATATATAGGGAAAAATTGTGTATAAATGATTCACGAAAATAGAGGAATGGTGTGTGGGTGAATCACGAAAGTATGGAACGTGAAGAATGTATAAATAGAGAAATTGTGTATGATTGAATCGAATTACGAGAAAGTGGAACGTGATGAATATATAGGGAGAAATTGTGTATAAATGATTCACGGAAATAGAGGAATGGTGTGTGAGTGAATCACGAAGATATGGAACGTGATGAATGTATAAATAGAGAAATTGTGTATGACTAAATCGAATCACGAAAAGGTGGAACATGATGAATATATAGGGAAAAATTGTGTATAAATGATTCACTGAAATAGAGGAATGGGGTATGAGTGAATCACGAAAGTATGGAACGTGATGAATATATAGAGAAATTATGTATGACTGAATCGAATCACGAAAAGGTGGAACGTGATGAATATATAGGGAAAAATTGTGTATAAATGATTCACGAAAATAGAGGAATGGTGTGTGAGTGAATCACGAAAGTATGGAACGTGATGAATGTATAAAGAGAGAAATTGTGTGTGACTGAATCGAATCACGAAAAGGTGGAACGTGATGAATATATGGGGAAAAATCGTGTATAAATGATTCACGGAAATAGAGGAATGGTGTGTGAGTGAATCAAGAAAGTATGGAACGTGATGAATGTATTAATAGAGAAATTGTGTGTGACTGAATCGAATCACGAGAAGGTGGAACGTGATGAATATAATTTATAAAGAGAGAAATTGTGTATAACTGAATTAGAGAAATTGTGTATGACTGAATCACGAAAATATGGAACGTGACGAATATATAAAGAGAGAGATTGTGTATAACTGAATTAGAGAAATTTTGTATGACTGAATCACGAAAATATGGAACGTGACGAATATATACTGCAAATAGAGAACTGAATCACGAAAATGTGGAACGTGATGAATATATAAAGAGAGAAATTGTGTATAAATGAATCACGAAAACAGAGAAATTGTGCATGACTGAATGACGAAAATGTGGAACGTGACGAATATATACTGTAAATAGAGAACTGAACAATGAAAATATGGAACATTGATGAATATATAAATAGGGAAATTGTGTATAACTGAATCAAGAAAATGTGGAATGTGATAAATATATAAACAGAGAAATTGTGTATGACTGAATCATAACTGAATCATGAAAATATGAAACGTGATGAATATATGAGTAGAGAAATTGTGTATAACTGAATCACGAAAATGTGGAACGTGATGAATATATAAATAGAGAAATTGTGTATAACTGAATGACGAAAATATTGAACGTGGTGAATATATAAAGAAATTGTGTATAACTGAATGACGAAAATATTGAACGTGGTGAATATATAAAGAAATTGTGTATGACTGAATCACGAAAATATGGAAAGTGGTGAATATATAAAGAGAGAAATTGTGTATAAATGAATTAGAGAAATTGTGTATGACTGAATCACGAAAATACGGAGCGTGATGAATATATAAATAGAGAAACTGTGTATAACTAAATCACGAAAATAGAGAAATTTTGTATAAATGAATCACGAAAATATGGAACGTGATGAATATATGTTGTAAATAGAGAAATGAATCACGAAAATATGGAACGTGATGAATATATAAACAGAGACAAGTTCCACGAAGGAAAGAGATACAATGGAGTATTGCAAGGCCTTTAGAAAATTGTATACAAGGATGGTGACTGACCACCAAAAAATGTTATAAAAGTACAACTCAATAATTCTCCTTGTTTGATGGCAAACTCGTAAAAAAACGTTCAAAACTCACAATCAACCACAGTTGCTGGACCGGCAAATGGCAAGGAAAATACAGAAAGAAAAGACACCACTTATTAAAAAATAAAAAATGATAATTGATAAATAGATAAAAATGTATCAAAATGCAAAAAAGAATAGTTTTAACCCAGTATGTATCCACCTACGCGGTATGTTTAGTGCAATCCCGTTGGGGATTACCATAAAAACATAAACACCATAATTCTTTGGAAGCTTGAATTTCAAGTCAGTGGCCCCTTTGGTGAGCTTGTTCCTTATGAATGTGGTTCATCTGTTGAATAATAATAATAATAATAATAATAATAATAATAATAATAATAAATAACGTTACGCAGAAGCAAACTGGGATGCTGATATAGCCTACTCTAAGTGTAATACATGGCGTACTTGGTGTTCCAGTAAATGTACTTTAACAAATCGTTTCCACACTTGTACATATCTGCCTTATTTTTAACATTTTCACTGCTCTCTGTCCTTTCATATATTTAAGATTTTTTTCAAGGCTCTAAATCAATAAAGTGTACAGTTTATCACTCCAACAACAACTTTATAATATTAAGACATCTTTTCTCGCGACCATATCTGCATACGGTTAGCTCGGATAGACAAGTTAAATTTATAAAGATAATATATTCCGTGATGCTATTCAAATCTGAGAGTACTTTAAAGATCAATAAATATGTTTTGGTTTTCAGTTATTTATACAGCCATTACGATTGTTTGTCTTGGAAAATAATTTCTTACCATAGAGTTTATAGGTGATGGCGCCTCCCTAATTGCACTGTGGATTCTAGACCAATAAGACCACTGCGATTCTCAACAGATGATATTTATCCATTTATTTATTTATATGCTTAAATATTTATTTATTCACACACTCGGTTTTTACGGCAATTAAAAAAAGCTGATAAGTTATTGACGGCACACGTATGTATAAAATATAATGGGAATGGTGAGCAGAGAGTTCAGAACTGAAGAACCTGCAGGTGGAAGTAATATAAAAAAAATTAACGAAAGCTCTCGAATAACTTCTAGGAAAAGGTTACAACAGAGTGAGGCTATAACAGAATGCATGCTACAAGGGCCAAAACTCGGAGGCAGATACGCATTCAGTCTTAAAGGTGACGATCCAAGCAACTGCTGGCATAGCGCATAAAGCATGAAGTTGGGCTTACAAGTTCTCTGTCACAGAAAGTGGGTTGTTACCCAAACAAATATTTGCAAAATGCAGCGCGCAAATGAGTTCATGTGTGTTTTGTTTATAAACAAAAAATTGGAACTAGTGCTGTGTGATGGAAACGAATGAATGTGCATTACGTATCAACTTGCTGTTGTTAAAAGCGAATTTTTGCTTCCACAGCGCTTGTTAAGGACGACGTTACGCTACAAACACCCAAAAAATCGAAAATTTCTCAAAATAGCGAAATATTGCTAAAAAGCAGCCTAAAGCATTGGTAACACTGTCCTAAAGCTTCAAAGTCATACGGAAGTTTTTAGTATTTATTTTTAATATTTTTGTAAATTATCTAATGACAGAAGTGCTTGTTTACATTGTAAGTGACGACGTATATACTGTGCATACGCAGTTTCGTTGGAAATCTCTGTAATTTATTTTATTTTCTCGAAAAGAAATAATCAATTGGTAACTAAACATCGTACTGAATGGCAATATGAATTGAAGTACTGCCACTGAGGAACGCCAGCCTCACGTGAAATGTCATACGTGGCTCCAACTTTTACTCGGTGATTGTGGTTTTTTTTAGTTTGTGCTTTTTTTACGTTTTATCTGCACATAGTGATTGTGTAACCATGGCACGACCAAGAAAGAGTAGTATTGCTTGAAAGAAGCGAGCTAAACAGCAGTTTTAGCGCGAATAACGAAATCCAAGCAAAACGGAGATTCGAGGATTCCTCCGCTCCTTCTATCAGCTGATAGCGCACAGCCCTCCACGCCGGCTGTTGACACGCCTACTAGTGCAGCAGATAATTGCATATTTCATAAGAATCGTTCAGATAGTGAAACAAGCATGAAATTTTGCACAAGTGCTCTTTAAAGTTCCCTCTATCAGAAAAGGGCGCTGGCCACGCAAAAAATTTAATATGGCGGCCAAATTCCAAGATGGCGGCCAGTATCGACAGATTTTGGCTAATTTTTCACTAGAATGGCATGTATTTGCTTCTAGCAATATGGTAAAGCTCTTCCATACTATTTCTTGTGAATATTATGTTTCTGTAGCTTCCCAGTACAGTTTACCTTTAAATATGGGGGCTATATGGCTGCCAAGAAAAGGTAGAAACAATAATTATAATGAGAAATAATGCCCGTTCAACAATTATCGTTTTAAGCATGGATCTTGGTTTCTGTGGTTTTAGATCCTAATGAGGCCATCTCTTTCGAATAACTCATCAATTTTGAAGGAAAATTAATAAATGTAAAAGAGTGTATGTCTGCACACAACCAGGGCACACAGGTGACATCACTGCTGTGTAACTCAGCATGGGGTTCAGTGCCAGCTAATCCAGCTTTACTAATCCTGTAGTCTTAGACTAGTAGTTGTAGTATAGTTTAGTTTAGTGTCCCAAATGCTTTCTAACAGCCCCAGACCAGCTATAGTTAGATAGCCGCACCTGAATAGACAGGATGTGCCAGCGCGGGAGAGCCGAGCCAAGGGTATGGGGGCTGTACATGATGGTTCATGTACTTACCAGCTTCCTTTCAAACAAAGAACCCTGTGCCACTAAACACTGCAATACCAAAGCCACCCACAGATATCTTGGGGCCACAGCTTGCACTAGAGTATCAGTGGCTAGACAAGGTCATAGTCACCCAGGAAATAGATGATGCAGTGAATCTGACGTGGTCAGCTCATCACGCTTCAATGAAGAGAAGCCCAGAATTTGAAGTAACCATAACTTCATTGCTTCCTCTCCTGCGTGATCAGGCTCATTCTGTTGCTACGATCAAACACGTGATGCAGAAAGTGCAGGATGTCACTGATTTTCTGAACCCTGGCCAGATACCCATAATCACAGCTGATCAGCCAATCTATGCCGTAGCAAAGCAGGTGCAGTGGCAGTGGCCTGATCAGTATGGCGAAGACAAGTATCTGGTAATGTTTGGTGGTCTGCACATTGAGATGGCAGCAATGACATCTCTTGGTACTCTTCTTCATGGCAGTGGTTGGACAGGAGCTCTGGTGGAGGCAGGAGTTGCTTCATCTGGAACTGCAGAATCCTTCCTGTCAGCTGCAAGTGTAACCAGGACACGGCAGATGCACCAGGTTACAGCCTCTAGTTTGTACAAACTCCTGAGGACAGCATACACTGACTACTGTGCTGAGAAAGCAAACAACAATGAGCAGGCATTAGAGTTTGAGGAGTGGTGTGACCTTCGAAGACAGCAGAGTCCACAGTTCCACTTCTGGCACATGGTGTTGTCTATGGAACTTGTGATATTCCTACTGATCAGGTCCTTCCGTGAGGCCAATTTTGTCCTCTACTGCCAGGCATTGCATGAGCTGATACCCTACTTCTTTTCCAACAATAATACAAACTATGCTCGTTGGCTGCCTATTCACCTCAGGGACATGCTTACCCTAGAGAGTTCACACCCAGAGTTGCACAAGGAGTTCAAGGCTGGCAACTTTGTTGTGCACAAGACCAGTCGCCAGTTCTCAGCAATGGCTCTTGACCAAGCTCATGAGCAGACCAATGCCTTTATAAAGGCTGATGGCGGAGCCATTGGGCTGACTGAAGATCCGTCAGCACTCAGAAGATGGATGGTGGCTGGCCCAGAGATCATCCGCTTGGTGTCTGCATACGAAACAGAGGTTCAAAGTAAGGAGTCTAATGAGCAGACAACACACCATGAACAAACACCTCATGCGCAGAAGACATTCTTGGAGAGAGTCAGCAAGCTGTCATTGGCTTTGCAACACTTGGGAAGTCCTTTTCAGGAAGAGAGCCAGGATCTGTATTCCATTGACAACAAAGACATTGCCCACCCCAGCACTAGCGGATCCAGCGGGGACGCGGGCCACTTGGGCACGTCCCCCCCCCCCATGAAAAATAATGACAAAATAATAATATTGAAGAATTAGATAACATAAATGAGAAATAAAATGGGAAAAAATAAAAAAATTATTATAGAAATAATAAACTTTTGAGAAAATATAATATGAAAATTGGTGCCCCCCCCCCCATGAAATTTTTCTGGATCCGCTAGTGCACCCCAGCTCAGCAGAACTTCTACAGACACACCTTGACAGAGGCCGCACTAAATTTCAGAAGTTTTCAGACTCTTTGGCAAACAATGCAGTCTCCTTCTATGAGCCGATAAAGAAGAACAGAACTGACTTCTTCAGGCAAGAAGCTGCTCCTGTAGAACAGTCAAAGCAGAAACTTCTGAAGGAGGATTGCCAGCTTTTTTCTCAAAGCTATTTATATCCTGTCAGAGCCGTGAATGTGATCTGCAGGAATTCTTCCAGCACGAGAATCAAACATTCCCAGCTTCCCTTAGTGAGGGTGGTAGGCTGTACACATGTCAGAAGTCTCAGCTGACCTCGGTCCTGGAGAGTCATGTTACACTAGAAGACAAAGAACCAAAGACTGATGTCCTCATTGTAGATGGATCAGCTTTGCCACCAAAGAAAGGAAAGACCTTTGAGGGCTATGCACTTTGCGACTTCTTGCCTGTGATACAATCCTATAGCAGCAAGTACACATCATCACATCTTGTATTTGATGTATACAATACATCCAGCCTCAAAGCTGAGACCAGGCTCCAACGTGGTCAAGGAGGAAGGCGCAAGGTGACAGACAAGAACACAATTCCATCCAACTGGCGCAATTTCCTAAGACACGATGCCAACAAGACAGAGTTGTTCCAGTTCCTGGCAGACAAAGTTGCCCAGATGTCTGCCACAAATGTTGTCATTGCCACGAAAGGGTCTGCTGTCCTCAGCACTCATGAGGCTAGTCTTCAGGGACTGGAAAAGTGCTCTCATGAGGAAGCTGACACCCGCATCTTTCTCATGCCAAATATGCCACAGAACATGGAGCCAAGACCATCACGGTTAAAGCAAATGACACAGATGTTCTTGTCGTTGCAGTCAGTGCTTTCTCCACTCTCCACAATCTAGGGCTAGAGAAGCTATGGGTGGCATTTGGCCAAGGCCAGAGCCTGCGCTGGATTGCTGTGCATGACCTGTGCAACTCTCTGGGCCAGGAGAAGGTGAATGGCATGCTCTTCTTCCATGCGTTCACAGGCTGTGATACAGTGTCAGCCTTCCGGAGCAAGGGCAAGAAGACCGCCTGGCAGACATGGAACATCTTTCCAGAGGCCTCCACTGTGTTCTCCAAACTGAGTCACTACCCTCTCAGAGTGGAAGAGAGTGACCTGAAGGTCCTGGAGAGGTTTGTCATACTTATGTATGAAAGATCCAGCACTGCTGGCACTGTGGATGAGGCTAGACTTGATATGTTTGCCAGAAAACAAAGGGTATATGAGGCCATTCCACCAACCAGGGGAGCTCTCCTCCAACACACCAAGCGTGCTGCGTACCAGGCTGGTTGTGTGTGGGGGCAGGCCACCCAGTGTCAGCCACAGCCAGAGAACCCTGCTGAGTGGGGATGGCAAAAGTCTGGTGAAGCATGGCAAGTCCTCTGACAACCAACTCGCCCTTAGCCAAGAGTTGCCAACAGCTTACCAAATGTGGATGCAAAGCAGGCTGTCGGGAAAGGTGCAAGTGCTACAAGCTGGGTCTTCCCTGCACAGCTCTGTGCACTTGCAAATGTGAAGTCTAGATAAATATTGCCCTCTCTTCAGTAGATAATCTAGCTTGAGCATCCAACGTGTCATGCTATGCCTACCTTCTTATCCTCGAATTTTTCAAAGGTGTAGGTTGAGAGACCTATACATAGATTGGTTGCGTTTAGTCCGTATTTCTCTTCTTTTTTTTTTATGGTTACAGTCTTAGACACAATGTTGTATGTGACCATACCATTACTATTTCAGTTGAAAATAGCATATTAGTTAAACTGTCTGATCACATGAATATACCATTAAATAAAAACAGTTGGTCTCTATGTCTGCTAGCGCTGTGGATAGAAAAAAAAAACTTTTATGGCAACCATTTTGTACGCCATCTTGGTTACAATTCATTTAGTAAGGGTTTTCAATAAAATGTATGGTATGGAACATTTTTATAACCTAAAAGTCGAGGTTTAAAAAAAAACTGGCATATTCCATCCAATAGATGCTCCCAAACCAGTGAATCTCAACATAGATGGCGGCCATTTTGAAAAATAGCCGCCATCTTGGATTTTCAGGTGGCCAGCGCCCTTTTCTAAGAGAGCGTAGTCTTAGGAATGTTTGTGCCAAATTTCATGCTTGTTTCACTATCTGAACGATTTTTACAGCAATCTGCTGCACTATACTCTTCATCCTCTGCATACTAGTTCGTCTGCTGATTCTGCTACTATTCATCTTATGCCTTCTACATCTTGTGATCATATGATGACGCCTCTGTTTCTAGCGATCGTCATAAAATTTCTAGCGGAAAAAAGAAAAAGATGGTGAGGTTGTCAAGACCTCGTAAGAAGCAGAAGACCAGAGCTGATGATGCATATGCCTGGAGCATATAAACTTGGCTAGAAACAGTGCTGAGGGAAGGGAAGAGGCTCATCCATGGTAAAAAAAAAAAAAAAAAAAAAAAAACTTCCCTACGAAGTACTGTTTCCAGAATGCTCCAGGGGTGAGGTACAAAAGTACCGGCAAAAGTCTTTGACTTGTATTGAATCATATATATATATATATATATATATATATATATATATATATATATATATATATATATAGTAAAACCAAGGGAAACACACTGTTTTTCATGTAAAATGAATAGTTATTCAATTTCTATGCAGAAATTGTGCATAGTGCACACTAGATTTCTGCAGGAAGGGTAGTACTGTTTCCAGAATGCCCCAGGGGTGAGGTTCAAAAGTACCGGCAAAAGCCTTTGACATGAATTGAGTCATATGTATATAGTAAAACCAAGGGAAACACAATTTTTTCATGAAAAATGAATAGTTATTCAATGTCTATGCAGAAATTGTTCATAGTACACACTAGCTTTCTGCAGGAAGGGTCTGAATTAAAGCATAAACTTTAACGCGCGATTTCTCCTTTTTTTTTTTTTTTTTTTTTTTTTTTTTTTTTTTTTTTGCTAAAATAATGTCACATTTATTGAAATAACTCGGGCAATTCTTGATCAATTTGGGTGGGATTGGTCTTGTTTTTGAAGCTTACACTTTTACTAAATATGTAAGATAGCAAATGCCTTTAGCATGAAAAAAACTAACTCTCTAGGCAATTTTAATATCCAAATAGAGGGGAAATTTTTGCGAAAAATTTACTAGGATAACTTGGTAACATGCCAGAACACAACTATTGCACCTAGAGCAATATATCTACTTATTTTTTTTCAATAATGACATGTACTTTCAGAAAAAAAAGTCCATAACCCTAGGTCAAATAGTTACTGAGTTATTTCAGTCTGAAGATGACATTTCTTAGCATTTCTTTTAGTCGAAAATGCCAATTTCAATTTTTGTGCATTTATTTCTGCACATATCTAGATGAAACTTGCTGTTTGTAGTTACTGTCAGGTGCACTACTTGCAGTAAAAAAATTAGTTCAGTACCTCTGTTAGAAACGAACGTCGACTCCGTAGCGTAATGTCGTCCTTAATCTGTAAAGTCACCAGTTCGGCGCCAGGATAGTGTTTCGGCGGCGCCATTAATTAAGTCTCCGCTGAGCTTGTTTTCTTTGGTGACTTCCCGTTTTCTTCAAGCTCAATTAGTCACGCCTAAAACGTGCCAGGTCACGCATTTTAATCATTTTTACTTTATGGTATTTATACGAATGTCACACATTGTGTATCACATGTTTCTTCATTCACAGGCATCAAGACTGTATCTATATTGTAGCTCTGTATGTTTTGCATTGTAATTTGTACTCGTTCACTGCATATTATTGTTTATTGTTTCGACCTCGGTCACAGTCAATTCCATTGTCTCTCACGGCTCGGCGTCAGTCGGCCGCAATATAAGCTGCCTGGATCTGTAATAAACTAGCAGTAACCTTTACCTGCTCGTTTCTTTGACACCTTACAGTGGTGACCCCCGGAGTATCCCGGAGCCATTAGCGGACTCACACGGCGACTCAGTCTTGGCTCCAGGATTTCTCCAAAACGCTCTTAGCGGCCTAAACACGGCGCTGTAACCAGCGTTTGAGCGTGCTGACTCTCGTCGGCGTACCCCACCAGCGTCACTAGCGGAACCACACGGCGCACGAAAGTGCGTACTGACGCGAGTACCCCACTCCAGTAAGGGGTCAAAGGAGCGAGCATGGACGCGGATATCCCCTCCTTCATGCAGTTAAACGCGGACCCCGTGGACTCGGAGGTTTACCTACCTCCCATCACAGCCGCGCCCGCCCCCGCATCGAGGCCCTCCCGCAACTCCACACCAGCGCCCCGAACACACGACGGCCGGGCAACACAATCGCGGGCCGCCCTCACCGTAAAGCTGCCGCCGTTTACGCAGGGGAACCCATCGATGTGGCTGCGCAGGGTGGAGAGCCACTTCAGAATCGCGGACCTCACGGACGAGATCCTACAGGCCGACACAGTGCTCAACGCCCTTCTGGAGGACGTGTACAACAAACTCATCTCGCGAGTACCAAACACACACCCCACATACAGCACCACAAAAGTTCCTCCTCGAAGCTTGCTCCCTGCCCATCGCCGAAGGGCCGCCTGCTATCGACCTTGCCAATAATCCACGCCACGACCTCAATCCAAGAGACGCTTGGGGCATGGTCGTAGATCTCCTGTCAATACCAGTCTTGGGTGGCACAAACAAGCGGCAGGAGATAAGCTTCATACGGGAAATCTTCCTTCGCCAACTCCTCCCGGAAGTACGCAACCAGATCGCTCACCCCTACACCATGCCTGTCGAGGACCTCATAGAGGCGGCACAACACCTCACAGACTCCGTCAAGGCTTACAGCGGCTAAAACCGGCCACACAGCCGGTCAGCTCCGCCCAGCCTGAAGAGGACGAGCAGCCCGTCAACGCCATCGCCAACAGACGCCCACCGAACCACAGCAGACGGAGGTCCCCGGGCTTCTGTCGCTACCACAAGTGGTTCGGAAAGGACGCCCGAAACTGCCTGCCGCCCTGCTCGTTCAACCGCTCAAAAAACGGGGTGGCGGCGGCCAGCAGGACAGGCCGCCATGGCAGCCGAAGAACCCAGGGCCTCAAAACAGTAGGTTTTTACGTCCACGACACCATCTCCGGCAGGATGATGCTGGTCGACACAGGAGCCTTTAAGTCGGTCTTCCCAGCATCCAGAGAGGACCGCAACCAGACACCAGACCCGGCCGCCTTCCTGACGGCCGACAACGGAACCCCATCCTCCCACGGCACCAGGCTCCTGTCGATCTCCATCCTTGGCCAGAGTTACTCCTGGGACTTCATTGTCGCGGACGTAGGAACCCCACTCCTGGGGGCCGATTTTCTGGCGCATTTCGGCCTCTTAGTCGACGTGGGGCGCAAGCGCCTCCTCGATACCGACTCCTGCCGGTCTCTCCCGTTAACGGCGGGACCCAGACCCACCATCAGCGCCCGTCGCCCCCACCAGTATGCACACCTTCTGTCGGAGTTCCCTGAGGTGTTTAAGCCCGAGCCGCCAAGTCCCTGGGGCCCCAGCCAAGCACGGCATATACCACCATATAGTGACTAAAGGGCCCCGACACATGTGAAGTTCCGCAGGCTTCCCCTCAGCGCCTTCAGGAGGCGAAAAAAGCATTCGGAGATGGAACAGATGGGCATCTGCAGGAAAGCCTCCAGTCCATGGGCCTCCCCCTCCACATGGTGCAGAAACCGGACGGCTCCTGGAGACCCTGGCGACTACAGGCGGCTCAACATTGCAACGGAGCCCGACCACTACCCTCTGCCCAATATGCAAGACCTCACGGCCTCCTTTCACGGGGCCAAAATATTCACTAAATTGGACCTTCTTAAATCTTATTTCCAGGTACCTGTTGCGCCAGAGGACATACCAAAGACAGCCATCATCACGCCCTTCGGGTCCTATGTGTTCGCCTTCTCCACCTTCGGGCTGAGGAACGCCGGGGCCACCTTCCAGCGGCTCATGGACAGCATCCTGGGGACCTAAAATTCTGCTTCTGCTACGTCGACGACATTCTCATATTTTCCAGGTCTCACAGCGAACACCAGAGGCACATCAAAGCAGTCCTCCAGCGCCTCCAAGAAAACGGCCTCGTCGTCCGTTTTGACAAGTGTACCTTCGGCGTCCAGAAAGCAGAATTCCTGGGTCACGAGGTGTCTCCGACAGGCGCCGCCCTCTTACATCGAAAGTGGCAGCCGTAGCCAAGTTCCCGACACCCACCTCCATCAAGGCCGTCCAGGAGTTCCTTGGGATGGTAAACTTCTACAGGCGGTTCATCCCCGGGATCGCGCACACCACGGCCCCCCTGACGGAAGTCCTGAAAGGTCAACCGAAGTCCCTGTCTTGGGGACCCAGCCAGCAGCAGGCCTTTTCCCTGACGAAGGCCGCCCTCACCAAGGCAACCGCCTTGGCACACCAGGATCCCAAGGCTCCCCTCCAGCTGACGACAGACGCCAGTAACGTTGCCTGCGGTGCTGTTCTGGAGCAAATCATCAACGGCGCCCCAGCCCATCGCTTCTTCTTCAGCAAGAAGTTCAGTCCCGCAGAGTCCCGCTACAGCACCTTCGGGACAGGGAACTCTGCGCGATGTACCGCGCAGTTCGACACTTCAAGTTCCTCCTGGAGGGACGCCCTTCACAATCTTCACAGACCACCAGCCACTGGTTCACGCCTTCACGAAGCAGGGGGACGCATGGTCTTCCAGACAGCAGCGCCACCTCTCAGCCATAGCCGAATTTACCTGTTCCGTCAGGTACCTCCCGGCAAGAAAAATCCCGTAGCAGACGCCCTCTCCAGAGTCGAGTTGAACGCAGTGCAGCTTGGTGTAGATTACCAGGACCTTGCCAGAGAACAGGCCGCTGACCCAGAAACCCCAGCATACCGCACCGCCATCACATCCCTCAAGTGGCGGACGTGACCTCGCCCCGGAGGCCCCAGCCTGCTCTGTGACATCAGCACAGGCCAGCCCCGCCTTTGGTTCCAGCCTCACGCCGCCGCCAGGTATTCACGGCCTCTCACACCCCTCCGGCAGGACCACGGCCAAACTGCTTTCAAAAAAGTTCGTCTGGCACGGGTGCAAAAGGACGCCACAGCCTGGGCAAACAGTGCCTGCAGTGCCAGACCAGTAAAGTGGGTCGTCACACGCAGTCGGGGGTAGGCGAGTTCCCACAGCCAGGGCGCCGCCGCCACATCCACATCGACGTCGTCGGGCCCTTCCCCATCAGGCGGATCCAGATACCTCCTCACGGTGGTAGACCGTTCGACAAGGTGGCCCGGCCACGCCCATGCAAGAAGCCACCGCCAGCGCGTGCGCTGAGGCCCTGCTCTCCAGTTGGGTTAGCCGCTTCGGCGCCCGGACCACATCACAACCGACAGGGGCCCCGCTTTCCTCTCCGAGTTGTGGTCTGCCCTGGCTCAACTGCTGGGAACCACGCACCACACCACCACAGCGCACAACCCAGCGGCCAACGGCCTGGTTGAACGGTTCCACAGGTCCCAAAGTCATCCCTCATGGCCCGCTGCACCGCCGAGGACTGGAAACATCAGCTGCCGTGGGTCCTCCTCGGGTTGAGGACCGCCCCAGAGCCGACGGCACCCCATCCGCAGCTGAACAAACCTATGGGGAACCCTCGTGGTGCCGGGAGAGCTCGTGACGGATGATCGCCACTCCCCATCTCTGCAGAGGCTCCGCGGCGTGGCGGCAAGTTCGCCCCTTGCAGGCGCTCATACATCGACAAAGCAACCACCTTCGTGCCGCCACAGCTGTCATCCGCCACCCACGTCTTCGCCAGAGTCGACGCCGTCCGTCCACCACTAACTAAGCCCTACAGGGGACCCTTCCGCGTGCTGGAGCGAACAGCAAGGCGTTCGGCTGGCACTCCCAGGCAAGAACGACTGGGTTTCCATAGACCGGCTAAAGCCAGCCTTCCTGTCGGAGAGTCCCGCAGCGACGCAGCACCCCTTCCGCCCAAACGCACTCCAGCACGCCCTCACCCCAGGCAGGCTGCCGCCCCAGGAAGGGACCGCCCAAACAGCAGCCTCACAGGCGGGAGGCCCCTCAGTTATCTTCAAGAAGCCGCGGCACCCTTCAGCGCCCCACCAGGTACAGGGATTAATCAGACGCGTCCCTCGTCTTTGGGGGAGTATTTGTAAAGTCACCAGTTCGGCGCCAGGATAGTGTTTCGCGGCGCCATTAATTAAGTCTCCGCTGAGCTTGTTTTCTTTGGTGACTTCCCGTTTCTTCAAGCTCAATTAGTCACGCCTAAAACGTGCCAGGTCACGCATTTTAATCATTTTTACTTTATGGTATTTATACGAATGTCACACATTGTGTATCACATGTTTCTTCATTCACAGGCATCAAGACTGTATCTATATTGTAGCTCTGTATGTTTTGCATTGTAATTTGTACTCGTTCACTGCATATTATTGTTTATTGTTTCGACCTCAGGTCACAGTCAATTCCATTGTCTCTCACGGCCCGGCGTCAGTCGGCCGCAATATAAGCTGCCTGGATCTGTAATAAACTAGCAGTAACCTTTACCTGCTCGTTTCTTTGACACCTTACAAATCAACCATGTTCCTTAGACGACGAAGCAGTATAGTCCTATTGAGTGTTTACTGTACAGACATCGTGTTTCTTGTTTATATGCAAGTCGATATAATCTTCCCTTATCAGAAAAAAAACTTTTGGCTTAAAATCGGTAGTTTTCTCTTCATTTAAAAGTACCATAAATTGTCCGTTTGTCTGACTGAGTCTAAGATTTGAATCACATGAATAACTCGCTGAGCAACATTCTGCCAATTTGGACGACAATTTTGCATGTACTGACTTTTCTCATTCCTGAAATTCAAGGAGGAGATAAAAGGAGTCGATGCTATTGCTGTGAGAATTTAAAAAACTAAAATTCCCATCTGAATTCATTCCAACTACGATGAAAATGCTACCATTAGGCCTACTATCAGAGTAAACTTGCAAATGACTGAAGATAATGAGTAATGGTTCTACATTTGGGGGGAGTTCAATGAATATACTAATGCCCTTCGCTAATTCTCCATTTTTTCCCACTGGTAAGGTAATCCCATTCAAGCCTAAACTTTTATTAAAACAATAACACAATTTTATGACCGAAAGGTTCTCGGAAGTTCGGAACTGGCACCGAAGCTTCTGATATCAGAACTAAAAATGAACATTCTGCGTTTTAAGGCTTCATGTTTGTAACTGTGGCTAAGAAGTCGAATATTTATTGTGGCACTTAGCTGTGAACAACACAGAAGTATAAATCTTATCGGTCATATGTCATGAAGTGTTAAATGGCAAGAAGTAACATCGTAACCAGAATCTTTTTACACAAATCTTACGCTAGTTTTTCTTCTTCGTTAACTCGCATGTTGTGCGTCGATTGGTAAATATCATGGCTACCTGACGGCAAATAAGCAGGACAACAAAAGTTTGACCCTTTTTCATTTCAGAAATAAACCTGAATATGTTGCTGTTATCGTACAGTGCCTTCTTTCTCTGCATCTTTTCCCACTTCTATGTGGGGGTCGATGTTTCAGTTTTTCTCCTCCTGGCTCGGTCAAACACATTGTCCTCTGACAATTGTTTGTCTCTCAGGTCTTCTCTAACTACATTCATCCTCTTGCTCTCCCACAAGGCACCTCAGTTATGGTACAATGTAGATACCGATAAATTTTGAGAATAAAACAAATGGCTCACTCGAGTGCATGTGACTGCGCGGGCGTGGGTAATTTGGATGACGGCAGCATGTGCTTTGAAACCAGCTGCACCTTCTGACATTGTTATGGACTAGAAGGTAACTTCGTTAGCCTCGATATAGGATATAATATGATCAGTTCTTATTTCTGCTATGCTTCACTTCTTCCACAACTGTCTGTTGCATTTATTTGTCTATTAAACACAAATGTTCCTTTCCGTTCGGACATCGTCATTGCACATTTCGGTATTCGTGTCCTTTTTCAGCTGATGAACCCAGTGATCCCCAAGTCATCAGATTTTTAACTTGAAATGTCCCTCAAATTCAAATGTGGGGGCAATGAACGATCTGAGATTATTGCTGTATTTCAACACATTCTCAAAACTTTTTGGCATGAAGTGCAAAGGTTAAGTGTTAGGGAACTTTTCCAGGTTTGTTGGGGACAAGCTCAAAGCACTTTTCAACTTAACAATCCGAATGACAGCCTGCAAGAACTTTAGCCATGGGGTCATCTGAATCATCAAAATTCCTTTGTAGTTATGCCATTTCCGCCTCATTTAATGAAGCTTCATGATGAACTCATCGACTCTTTTTTGAACATTGCTCTTCCTCCGTCATGGGACTGAATCAAAGACGATTCATTTAATCAGTGATCCTCCTGTCACCTGGTTCCTCAATCCTCTTCTCTCTCTCTCTCTCTCTCTCTCTCTCTCTCTCTCTCTCTCTCTCTCTTTTCTCGTGACACTCTTGAGGCCATGGAAATACGTCATCCTCAAGTTACTCGTTCAGTAATCATTTCCTTGACCTTCTACTGACCATCGTTTGAATTATCTTCCTACTCCCCCCCCCACCACTCTCTTACCCTTGTCTCATTTAAGAGACAAGTACATATCTTCCTTTCCCTTATTCTTCTGATTTTCCTGGGCTAGAAAAGGGCATTAGATTACTAGAGCAATAGGCCTATGCTCCTCAAAAAACTGAGAGTGATTTGGTCACACATTTCATTCTGGTCTTTAGGCCATAAAGTTGCACGAAATGTCTTGATTTTTGTCTTTGTTCCCTCTGGATTTTTCATGGTGGGTAAATATATCAGCCTATTCAGTACATAAAAGGGGTAGCATATCATAAACCTAGCTACCAAAAGTTAACTTTTAATATTTTCGTGTTTGGACTCATTGCAGATTGACCTTGGCGTATTTCAGTGGAAAGCACTCTTGAGAACTTGGGCACATGGGCCCAGTTGCTTATCTCACCGGAGACTCAGGATACAGAGAGATAATAAATCCAACTCTGTTGCCAAGACGCTTAATGTCTTCATCGTAAATAGTACCAAAGATAATCTGTTTCGTTTCTCAGATTACTCTGTGAATTATTATATCAACATAGACCCTCTATCATTCAGGTGTCTTTGTACTAACTTTAGAAAAGGTCAAGAATCTTGGGTCTGACGCGTTTCTGCACCAAGGTTTAAAAAACCAGAATTTCCGACCGATATAAGCGTGCATTGCACAGCAGTGCTTGTCACACTTTGGTTCTTGTTACTGGAAGCAAGACCAGGTAAGTTATTCATGCCACAGTTTGACTTTGCTTGCTTTAATGCACTAATAGCATTTTTTTAAACTGGTTAACAGATCACGAAGCTTGACCAGGCGAAGTTAGTTGTACTGAAAGAAGAAGAAGTTAGGTTTTTTCTCATAATTTTCTGGGGTGTTACTTTGGCTTGTTATCTACTAGTACCGAGGTGCCAGTACTAAACACCGTATGGTAAATGTAAAGTAGATATTGTTTATTATTATAATTTGTCTACCACACACTATAGAAATGGGTGTATATAATACTAAACACGGAGTCACAAGGAGCTTCCGCCATGTTTAGTACTATCACCTTGGCGTAGGTGACTCATAGATAACATTCAGGAATCTTGGTAAAATAAAAAAAAACACATTCATCACAGAATGATGAACTACGATATTCGCAACTATTGAGTATAAATAATATATGTACATATACTATAATAGATATACATATAGATAGATAGACATAATTCACTAGTTAGGTCAGCAGAGGCCCCGTGGGTTTAAACAAAACATATTTTGGGACTAGTGCCTTGGGGAAAACAGTATCTCTGACCAACCACAGCTTGCCGTGTGCTTGATGTGTTAGAAGATGCATTGGGTTCGCCAAGTATAAAGAATAGAATGGAATATAGACTCAGGCCAAAGGCCAAGCGCTGGGACCTATGAGGTCATTCAGCACTGAAATGGAAATTGAGGGTCAAAAAGTTTGAAGGGCGTAACAGGAGGAAAACATTTGCAGTTGCACCATGACTCAATTGTTAGGAGAGGGTGGAAA
Source organism: Macrobrachium rosenbergii (assembly GCF_040412425.1). Classification (NCBI taxonomy): domain Eukaryota; kingdom Metazoa; phylum Arthropoda; class Malacostraca; order Decapoda; family Palaemonidae; genus Macrobrachium; species Macrobrachium rosenbergii. The sequence goes on along the minus strand of NC_089752.1, from coordinate 117,129,469 downwards.
GTTAGATGGAAGGAAGAGAGTGTGAATGGAGGTACAGTAAAAGGAATGAAAGGGGTCGCAGCTAGGGGGCCTTAAGGATGAGACGCTTCAAAGATCCTTAAGTAAAGCCTACATACAGTGCACCGCATGAGGCGCACTGACTGCATTACCCAAGTATATCAGAAACCTGAGAGCTCCTGCACCTGTATGGTGTCAGAACTGGGTACAGATAACAGAACAGAGCTTGTTCAGGCGGAATTTGTACCCAGGGTATGTACCCGGTTAATCTCTGTATCAACGAGGATAATTGCTGAGTACAAAAGTCATGTGTGTATGAGTGATAAAAAATATTACTTATATATATCCAAGTGTCACAGACACGGCAAATGTGCTGAGGTTGGTTTCAGGTACAGAACCCCAATCGATAGGTCTGAGCACAGTTGCGTCTCTCTTGATAGACTAATGGGCAAGTCCCTATTTGCCCTGGATATTTCTTTCCACGAAGGAAAGAGAAACAATGGAGTACTGCAAGGTCTTTCGACAACTTGTCCTTTACTTAGCAGAGTGAAGAAATATAAAAATAAATTTACAAAGAAAGCTCGTATAAATGACAGATGGGGATTACAAAGGAAAAATATACGGCTGATATCAAATACAACTGAAGAATTAGTAGATCTAGCTAAACATGGTTAAATATTTAAGAGGTTTTGCAAAGGATTAGGACCAACAGCTCAGAAGCAGGGACAGGACAATTAAAAGACTATACAAGGAAGTTGACTGACCACCGAAATATGTTATAAATATATATATATATATATGTGTGTGTGTGTGTGTGTGTGTGTGTGTGTGTATGTGTGTACACACACACATAAAAGTCACGTGTATGTAAGTGACAAAGACTTTTACTCATCAGATGGATGGACAAATATATTGCGAGTATTTCAGCCTAGATCAAATTTCTTATTTGTTATGTCACATTTTTTAGTTTTCTGTAGAAGAAAACTATTGTGCCGGCTTTGTCTGTCCGTCCGTACTTTATTCTGCCAGCACTTTTTCTGTCCGCCCTCAGATCTTATAAACTACTGAGGCTCAAGGGTTGCAAATTAGTATGTAGATCATCCACCCTCCAATCATCAAACATACCAAATTGCAGCCCTCTAGCCTCAGTAGTCTTTATTTTATTTAAGGTTACAGTTAGCCATAATCGTGCTTCTGGCAACGATATAGGCCATGCCACCACCGGGCAGCGGTTAAAGTTTTATGGGCCACGCCTCATACAGCATTATACCGAGACCACCGAAAGATAGATCGGTTTTCGGTGGCCTGGATTATACGTTGTAGCGTCTGTACAGAAGACTCGATTGCGCAGAAGAAACTTCGGCGCATTTTTTACTGAACGTCACTTGTTGTCTTGGAAGCATTTCAAAGTCCAAACTCTTCCCGTTCGTCACCAAAATGAAGTATTTTACCTCAGAAGGATCTAAATTCTCTCTCTTATGTCCTGATATCGCCATATAACTTGGTATTGCAGCTCCCAGTCACAAATTTCACTCTGTCAAATCTTTCTGGCCATAATTTCCTTAAATTTAGAGCCATATAAATAGCCATTTTAAAACCTTATTTCACTCGAAAATTTATATGTTATTCTCTCATTTCTTTTCAGACCATCTGAAGTCAGTTGCAAACATGGAAGGCAAGCAATTTATGTTGGTGCTTTTACTCGCCACCTTGGCAACACAACCCGGTTCTAGAGGTGTTTTTGCGTGAGTAATAATATTGTCGTAGCAAGTATTTTTTTTAGGAAAGTCGTGTTAAAATTGAGTACCATGAATGTTAATCATAATATAAGTTCAGAATAAAATTATTCGAATGCTAGAAGAGCAGATGGTTAAGTAAAAGAATATGAACATGCAGCTAATAAACCACTGTTTCGCAGCCAAGACTCCCCTTGGGGGTACAGATGCGACAGCGCTACAAGCAGATGCATCAAGGAAGAAGCAACGGACCCTTTAATCCAGACAAGTCTCGGTCAGTGTAAACTGACCTGTAGCCCAGAGGGAGTCCTGTGGCCGAAGCCAACTTCAGTCACCCTAGAAGACCAAGTAGTCCCATTCCTCCCCAGCAATGTCACCCATGCTGTAACAGCTCCACCAGAGGTCTCCAAGCTTCTGGAGGAAGCAGTCACCATATTCATAGACAATCTGCACAAAAATCATCCACAGTACTCGTACCGAGCGACGCCCTGGGATGGACCTTACACCTCTGCAACGAACGACCACATCCTCCACCTCGACATCACCGTGACTGGCACCGAAGACAGACTGGGCTTGGAGACGGATGAGTCCTACTCGTTGACTCTGTCCACTGAAGGAGACCTGTCCACGGCCAAGATCGACTCCCCGACTTACTTCGGAGCGAGGCACGCGCTGGAAACTCTATCTCAGCTCACGGAGTACGAAGAGCATTCAGACTCACTGCTACTCCTTACCGGTGCTACCATCGAGGACGCCCCGGTGTTCCCCTACCGAGGAGTCCTGTTGGACACGGCTCGAAACTTCATCCCCATCGCAGACCTAGAGCGAACGCTCGACGCCATGGCTGCCACCAAGCTGAACACCTTCCACTGGCACATTGCGGACACGCATTCTTTCCCCATCTATTTAGAGAGCCTCCCGAAAATGACTTACTATGGAGCGTACTCCTCCAGGGAGATATATTACCCGGACGAAATCGCGAGCATCGTTGAGTATGGACGCGTGAGGGGTGTTCGAGTCTTGCCCGAGTACGACGCCCCTGCCCACGTGGGAAATGGGTTTCAGTGGGGGCCGAAAGAGGGTTTCGGGGACCTCGCCGTTTGCGTCAACGAGGTAAGACGCTCTGGTGGTTTCGAAAGTTGATGAGTTTCTTGACATTGACGTAGAATAGTGAGACTACTGAACTGGAATTGCATTTCAGGATTTTATAGGATGCTTGTAAAATGTCAGCTTTATTGTATGAGTAAATATTAGAGTATAAGGTGCTCTCCAGTTATTAACTAATTGAATAAGCCTTAGGAATTCCCTGATGCAATAATATTTCACGAAAACATTAGGCCTATGTGGACAACTTGGGGAAAATGGTAAACTTCCTTGACAATATACATATATACGCATGTTATATATATATATAAAATATCCAGGACACCTCTATTTCAAGGTTCATTTCTTGTTATATATTGTTCTTGCGTCAGGGAATTTCTAACAACTGCTTCATTTAGTCATTAGATGGGAATCATCTCATTCTCTAGTATTTTACTCAGAGAGAGAAACCATCTATTTTTCTTGTTATTCTCCTCTCTCTCTCTCTCTCTCCATGGCCTTGTGTTCACAGAAGTACCCTTTCTCTCTCTCTCTCTCTCTCTCTCTCTCTCTCTCTCTCTCTCTCCATAGCCTCGTGTTCACAGAAGTACCCTTTCTCTCTCTCTCTCTCTCTCCATGGCCTTGTGTTCACAGAAGTACCTCTCTCTCTCTCTCTCTCTCTCCATGGCCTTGTGTTCACAGAAGTACCCCCCCCCCCGCTCTCTCCATGGCCTTGTGTTCACAGAAGTACCTCTCTCTCTCTCTCTCTCTCTCTCTCTCTCTCTCTCCATGGCCTTGCGTTCACAGAAGTACCCTTTCTCTCTCTTTCCCTCTCTCTTATCTTGTGCCTATATTTATCCAGAGGCACAGGACCACGTACAGAGGGTTAAACCCTTCTACTTCTCTTCTCTTTATACCAATTATCATCTGTCAGTCAAACGGACAATCCATCAAGAGAAGTCTTGCAAGACCCAGTTAAGATTTGTCATGGCAGTGAACCGTGCAACCTCGTAGTGAGCTAGACTTAGCAGCAGCTAAGTTAATATTTGAATTTGATTTAATTTTTGCTCACAGACAGTATCTTCATGTCTGATAACTTACCACTATAAATTCTGCTATTTATAAAAAAAAAAAAAAGCGGAAATATCACAGAGAATTACAACAGATCAAGATCGAAGGCAGGAAAGGGTACCATCCACAATCCGCGAGTTTCCTTCGAGAAACGGAAATATGTCACCTATGCAAGGTGATTAGGGGCCCTTTTTCTGACTGACTTCGTTGGTTCACCTATAGCGTCCTTTTCTTTCACTTATGTTTCTTTTGTTTCACTTATTTTCCCTGAATATTTGCTCTTTTTTTATTTGATGACAGGAATACTTTAAACTAAGGTTCTCACTTTGATATGAAAGAATATACTGTGAGTCTCAACATTGGCGGAGTATTGCAATGTAAACCACTCACCAAAACTTAACACCTGTTAGGTTGTCCTCATTCACTTTGGTCAGCAATTCGCACTTCTGCTTTGTTGTTCTAGGAGCCATGGGCATCTTACTGCGTAGAACCTCCGTGCGGGCAGCTGAATCTGGCCAACCCAAAGATATATGACGTACTGGGCGATATTTATACAGAATTTGTCAATCTCTTCGGCCCCATTGATCTCTTCCACTTCGGAGGCGACGAGGTTAGTTGACTGTTATACTGTTCTGCAAGAATCACTTCCTGGTTAAATCATAATGTCTCTGTATAACTGGGCAATTATCAACCAAATCATATGAGTGACAATGAACATCATTGTACATTAATATTTCCCAGGTAAACCTCAACTGCTGGAATACAACGGAAGAAATAGTCAACTGGATGATTGAAAACGACTACGGCCTTTCTGAAGACTCGTACTACGGGCAGTGGGGGGTCTTCCAAGGAAAGGCCCTCCAGCTTCTCACGGAGGCCAACGGTGGCCAGAAGGTGCCAGGTATTATGTGGACCTCCGGCCTGACACAAGCAGGTCGCATAGAGCAGTACCTCCCTTCTGACAATTACATCATCCAAATATGGACGACGGAGACGGACCCTATTATTGGCGAGCTCTTGGAAAAAAAGTACAGGGTCATCTTCAGCAATTATGACCACTTGTACCTGGACTGTGGATTTGGCGCTTGGATTGGCGAGGGGAATAACTGGTGCAGTCCTTACAAGGGTTGGCAGGCGGTGTATGACAATGACCCCATTAAAATCGCATCCAAATTCACAACCACCTTCGACCCGGCTCTCATCTTGGGTGGCGAGGCAGCGCTCTGGAGTGAGCAAGTTGATGGGGAAGTTGTTGATTCGAGGGTGAGTACGATCAACGGTCTTTTATTTTGCGTTTCCCGGTCTCTTCATGTCTGAACAACATTCTTAATAACAATAACCTACGTAGAGTTCAAGAGTGGAAGCACACAATAAAAAAAATTCCATATATATCTTTAAAATTACGCCCGCTCATTTCCGTGACGTTTATAAACATTTCAGCTGTGGCCCCGCTGTGCAGCCTTGGGAGAGCGGCTGTGGGGGAACCCTGACCACAATTGGGAAGCGGCGTTGACCCGCTTCATCCACAACAGGCAAAGGTTGGTTCGCAGGGGCATCCACGCTGACCGAATCCAGCCACAGTGGTGTCACCAGAACGAAGGGCTCTGCTACGCTTGAGGAAAACGCTGGGGCGTGCAACAAGGGCGTACTGGAACGGCGCCCATACGACAATTCGTTCAAGAGGCCCTCCGTTTTTCCTGGACGTTTGTGTGAAATGAAAAGCCTTTGACAGTATTTTCTGAAGTGTTTCACTAACCTTTTGATATTGGCTGACATCGAAATAGAAGTTATACTATATTAAACGATGTTCCAGCTGGAATGACATTCAGTAATTTTTAAAAGGAAGTACGAATTTTATCATTCATTTGAAAACCAAAGTAAAGGCGAAGACCTTTTGCACGTACATAAAAAAATTATTACAGAAAATAATCTTTGATGAGAACAGGGTCTGGTTAATTAATACTTTATAAATTAGATTAGATCATTCTGATGTTTTTGTCAATTTACATTGACAGTGTTTACTTGATTTCATACCTACTACAGAGTCTTCACACAACTATTTTAGGAGTCTATGCATTTGCCTCTGTGTGTAAGTTATTGTTGCTCATTGAGATATAGATTTAACAAGTATCACCCGCTCTTGCTTCTATAGCAGCCCGTAGGTGGAATTGAAATCTGTGGAGGAGAAGAGAAAGCTTGATCATGGGAAAAGGCCTGTCAGAAGGGCCAGTAAGGAAAGGAAAAAATATAGGAAAAGTCATAACAAAGAAGTGGATGGCCAAGAAAGAAAATGGGAACATTTTCCGTATGAGGAAAAGGAGAAACCCTTATGAAAATACTCTTTAGAGTTCCAGAGTTAAGGTTAAAAGCCCCTCAAACTTCAGTTTCTTAGCCTAAGTGGTAGACAGAGCAATAGCTAGGCTTAATAACAGATACAGTGGCGCAGTAAAGTCTGAGGACCTGAACGTACTTACGAATGATTTCATAGTCTTCAAGTGGAATCACTTATAAAGGAATTTATTAGATAGAAAACACCAAGCTATGATCCAGTCACTGCAGAGATTGTGGCTGAAAATGAAGTGATACTGTTACACTTACCTGAATGTTTTGCGGAATATGGAATGAGAAAAACAAGCAAGATGACTGAGAACTGGAAATCTTACCAAATGTACCAAAGAAAGATGGCCTGCCTTGAAGCACTGTGCTGTACTTGCGTTGGTTGTAACACAAATATTTAGTATGCTTATTCACGACTGACTGGAGAACGAAACTCACTTAATGTTTGAAGACGAACAAGTTGGGTTTTTAGAAAAGGAAAGAGTTTCACAGATCAAATAACTGTGTTTAGACGTATTGAGCAGTAGTGTATGGAATTCAGACATCTCTTTCTGATGGCTGCTATTGGTTGCGAGGAAAGTTTTGAGTTTCCACAGACCAATGATATTTAAGATCTTACGTCATCAAGGCATCCTTGTTGAATATACACAGTCAACTGAAGTTATCCTTGAACAAAAGTGATGCCAAGTTGATGCTGATGGAGTGAATTAGCCCTAAACAGTCGATTGGTGTTATACAAAGAAGTGCTGTTTCTTATTTTTGTTTGCTTTCTCATAGATTTCATACTTAAAAAATGTGGTTGGAGATGGAGGACAAGATTTCGATTCGTATAATGATTGGAACTTTAGGCCGATGTGAGGTCATCATAAAGCTAGACTCATTAGATGTAAAAATAATTAACACTAATATTACAGCTACGGTGTTTTTGTTTCTTTACCCTTTAACTACAGATCTGCCTGCCAATTACTCCATATATTTCTTTTTGCATATTTTACATTTAAATCACCAACTCAATAGCTCTTTCATGACAGCAGGCTATGATTAGGCAACTCACATATTTTGCTCCAATGCGTCATTGACACAGACTCATAAAAAATTATTTAACCCATTGAAAACAGAACATTCGAAATTTAACATTTATTGTTATTAAATATCTACTAGTTTGTCCCGTCACAAGTAGCGAAATTCTGATGATTACTTTTATACACGATTATTTAAAATATGATCAGGTTTGCCAGATTGCACACTTTGTGGCCAAATTTTTTAAATTGGGCCATTTTTTGAACTCTATGGCCATGAAAAATAAGTTTAGCAATTCATGCAAATGCACTCCCGAAATGCTGTTACAAATGCACAGCAGCAAAACCCCTTACGACTCGACTGCAGAAAAAGAACAAGGCATTCAATATCTTGATGAAGTGCTGTCAATTTAACAGCTGTGTCTCCCTGTGAGTATTTTAAGTTTAATTTAAAGTATTTCTGATGACATGTCATCGAATATACAGGCATTTTGCGCACATTATTGGTATGTTAATTCAAACAATTCGATCATTTTACACCTTTGGCCATATATTTGGCCAGACACTTTTCCGAAGCTGCCAATTTTGACCACTTATTTTAAATTTTGGCCATATCCCTTTATATCAATCAGGCAACCCTGAACAAAACAATTTAAAGTGTCAAATAATGCCCTGGGGAGGTGTGCCACCCGCCGGCGCCGGCTGGCTGCCAACGCCCGGAGGATAAGCTTAAGCGTCTCCCTGAAAGGGGTACACAACCTTGAATGTCAAAGGGGACGAACTTCGCCGAAAAATTAACCCGGTTCTTTGATCTCGGAAAGAGGAAGCTGCCCCTGAACATAATGGTCCCGAAGAGGTATTTCATGAACAACCTCCCGGACTACGAAGGGGGCGATGTCAGTCCCGAAAAGGACAAGTTAAAGACCAATGCCCTGGCGCTGGTGAAGACCATCAGGGAACAGTGGCACAAGACTCCTCAGGTACGTGGGGTTCAGACCCTAAAATACCCACGGGATGCCCTTTTTTTGGGGGGAAAGACCCCTTCTTCACTGGGGTTTTAGAACGGGGCGGCATAGGCCCAGCGTTTACAGGCTGTAGGGTAAGTCTGTCATAGCTGAGGTCTGTTTTATATGCCTATTTATCAAGGCTAGACTGAGCTGGGGCGTAGATGGCAAGGTATAATTGGGATGGATGTATGAGGATACAAACATTACCCACATTTTAGGCTATTTTGACCTTTTACTCCACCTCTACGCCTATTCCTAAGTGTCGGCAGTGTATACAGTACAGGCCTATGTGACGCCACTTTTAGTGGCTATAAATCAATTGGTAGAACTAAATAATGGCTCCGCATCTGATATTACTTTGGAAATTTACTTTTCCTGTAATATTTTTTTGATTATCAAGAATTTACGGTTATTTTTTTGTCTATCGGCCGTAATTAACCTGTAATTAACCTCGGAAGTTATGGGGGACCTTTTGCTAAAAAGAGGGGTTTTCTTCACCAGGGGGCCAAGCCCCCCCCTGCTAAGTAACACAGCCTGCTAGGTTAGGTTAGGGTACGTTAGGTTAGTATGGCTCCTTTTATAATAGGTTACCTTGGTAAAAGTTCGTTTCCGGTCCGAACTCCAATTCCACTTGAGGGCTAGTACTGAACACGGCAAAACAGTGATTCATCTACGCTGTTTTGCATTGTTTAGCTTAGTACTAGCCCCTGGGGGTCAAATGATGTATTTCGCTGTGTTTAGTACTAGCCCCTGTGGGGTCAAATGTATTTCGCCTTTTTAGTATTAGCCCTGTGGGGTCAAATGTATTTTGCTGTGTTTAGTACTAGCCCCTGGGGGGGTTAAATGTAATATCGCTGTGTTTAGTACTAGCCCCTGTGGGGTCAAATGTATTTCGCCTTGTTTAGTATTAGCCCCGGGGGGTCAGATGTATTTTGCTGTGTTTAGTACTAGCCCCTGGGGGGGTTAAATGTGATATCACTTTGTTTAGTACTAGCCCCTGGGCCTCAAATGTATTTTGCAGTGTTTAGTACCAGCCCTTGGGTATCAAATGTATTTCGCTGTGTTTAGTGCTAGCCCCTGGCAGTCAAATGCATTTTGCCATATTTAGCCTAGTACTAGCCCCTGGGGGTCAAATGTATTTTGCCGTGTTTACAACTAGCCCCTGGGGTGTCAAATATATTTCGCTGTGTTTAGTACTATCCCTTTGGGGGCCCAAATGTCCCTAAATACATTTTGCAAAATTGAAACAGAAAAAAATCTTCAATTATTTACATATATTTTATTTTTTATTGTGATGAATATTAGTTTGCGAGAAATATTTACTTAAGTGAATTTTTTTGTTTTTATGAAGATTCGAAAGATATAATAAAAAAATCAGGGAGGGACGTTCGGACCGGAAACGAACTTTACCCGTTCCCTTGGCCAATCCCTTCTTGAACATATGGCTCAAACTCCACATTCTCAAAGGGTCCCCAACCATGTTGGGTAGAGATAGGAGGTTTATAATAATTGACCGACAATAAACAACGCTACCTCCGTCATCAGCGACGCTAAATGTACAGGAAAAATCAGTTTCCAAGGTAATAGTCTGTGCGGAGGTTTTGCTAAGATTTAGCTTTGTTTCTTATGACGATACAAACATTACTCAAAATTTAGGCTATTTTACCCTCCCACTCCACCTCTGGGCCGATTCCTCAGCGTCCATAACCTATACAGGCAGTCGCCGGTTTACAACAGGTCCGGCTTACAATGTTCCGAGGTTACGATGCTTTTCAAATATATTCATCAGAAATTATTTCCTGGTTTACAAAGCATGTCCCGAGGTTACGACGTGCGTACGCCGATCCGACGGAAGAAATATGGCTCCAAAATGGCAGAATAATCAAAATTTAAGGCTTTTTTGTATTAAAAACAGTTCACATCATTTTTAATACACCCAAAGCATTAAAAGTAAGGTTTTCTTGGGATTTTTGACGATTTTTCAGTTTACGACGATTGTCGTTTTACGACGATTGTCGTTTTACGACGCGGCGTAAAAATGGAACCCCCGTCGTCAGCCGGGGACTGCCTATATTGTGACGCTATTTTTAATGCCAATAAATCAAGCAGTTGATCAACCTTCATTTCTGCTTTGCAGAATGATGGGATCAAGCGGTTTTGTTGTTTAATGTTACTTGGGCGGGGTGGAGGGTTTCCAGGGAGGGCAACCCCCCCCCCTCCCCGCCAAGCCAGGTCAGGCCACAGCGCCCTAAGTAAGGTTAGGAAGGTAGGGTCTGGTTAGGTTAGGCAAAGGTTAGGTTTGTTTTTATCTGCGGAACTTGTTCCCATCATTCCACACTCACCCCCCTCTTCCTTTCTCGCTGTCCATCCCCTCTAACTGTTACTTCGCGATGCATCTGGGGTTTTTGTCCGAGTTCCATTATTAGGTCTTTTTACTTCATTAACTTTATTTTCTGGATCTGCTCTTATGTAGTTTGAGCATCAAAAGTCGCATTCACAGTGAAGTTTTTAGTCATGCAGTAACATTCTTTGCCATTCATAAGTAATTCATCGGATATTGAAATGTAAAGGAGAGGACTGCATGAAGATGTTGTTTGTTAATGTAATTTTTTTGACTAAACAGTATAAAAAAGGCTATATAAGTAAAAAAAAAAAAAAAACAAACACATTGTATCCTAATTATTGTGGAATCCTGTTCTTCGAAGCCAGGATCTGAGAGAACTCACAGTGTAAGTTTCAGGTATAAAGGTACAAGTGTAAAGTTTCTTCGAATTCACCCAATTGTTTTTCCTCTAGACCCCTCAGCATTAGTCAGTATTGTTAGTGGAACTTAAGTAGAGTACCGTAATTAGGTTTTGCATGTCCGTAAATTTTGCAGGATGTATTTGAACGTGCCGTATTAATTTTTTCCTTTCTTCCACAGAACTGTGATGGTGGCCTGTATGTAGGCATATCAGGCGCAGCGTACATGCTTTATCGCCTGTCAAAATCCCCCCACTTCGCTCAAGAGAAAGATCTGCTTCTTCAGGAGGCCGTGGCATATCTCAATTTAGCACTGGAATATGCAAACTCAGTGAAGAAGCACGGTCAGCTGGTTGACAGAGCTGCCTTTATTTTGGGAAACACAGGCACTTACGCTGTTGCCGCCGTGGTTCATAAAGCGCTAGGTAATTACTGGGTCTTTGTTTTTGTACATGCAACTTACCCGTCAGATATATACTTAGCTATAGTCTCCGACGTTCCCGACAGAATTTCAAAACTCGCGGCACACGCACAGGTAGGTCAGGTGATCAACCATACCCGCCGCTGGGTGGCGGGAATAGGAACCATTCCCGTTTTCTAATCAGATTTTCTCTGTCGCTGGTTCCGGCAACATCTGTTGTTGGTTCCTCCTGCTTTGATTTTCGTTTTCTCGCTTGCTGAGGATCTGTTTGGCCTGATTTTGGTGACGTATTGGATCTTTGGTTTGGCATACGCTATTGTGGACTGTTTTTTGGATTTGCTTTTGGATTGTTCATTAAGATGTCTGACGTTAATGTTTCGCCTGTGTTCCGTGTGTGTGCTAGGCAAGAATGTAAGGTGAGGTTGCCGAAAGCTTCGGTAGACCCTCACACTGTATGTATGAGGTGTAGGGGGAATGATTGTTCTTCGGACAATAGGTGCAAGGAGTGTGAGAAATTGTCTGATCAAGAATGGAAGGTTTTGTCTTCTTATCTGAAGAAGCTTGAAAAGGATAGAGTTAGGAAGGCTTCCTCCAGAAGCTCGAGTAGGTCTCGCTCTGCTGAGCACGATTTAGAGATTAACCCAGTAGACTCTCCTAATCCTTTGGTTTCAGCCCCTTCTCCCTTCATCGAACCTGTGGATTCGTCCTCTGAAATGGCTGCGATGAAAGCGGAACTTCTTCGTATGAAATCGCAACTGCGTGCGATGAAGGAAGGTAAGAGTGACAGTGATATGTGCAGTGTCCCCAGTGTAGTGGAGGGGCGTCTGATCGGCTCCGCATTGCTCCTAGGCCTAGACCTCTTCCAAACTCCCAGGACCAGTGGAGGAGGAATGTCGAAAGCCGCAGGGAGGATGTAGAGCATCCCCAACGATCAGGCGTCCCTTCGGCAGATCCTGTAGTTGCGTCCCAGGCTGCCTTGGATCGCCATAGAAAAGGCATCCTGAAAAAGTGTTTCTCGTCGTCTGACGCGTCTTCTCCGAGACGTGGTTGAGTTCGGCTGAGGAGTCGCGCCCTCTGAAGAGATCCTGGAAGGCTCTAGAGTAGAGCTTTTGGACTCGAGCCCTGAGCGCTTCCCGGAGGATTCTCCTATTGTCAGGAAGAGAGCTCGTAGATCCCCTCCTCCTCTCCAGCAGGGGTGAAGGATTGACGAAGAAGATTTTGATCGGCCTCCAGGAGCAGTTATCGGCGCTTGTTGGATCTCTTGCTAAGGACTCCTCTTCTCGTAGGAAGGATGACTTTCTTCCTGTCAAGAGTTCCAGGAAGCTCGTCTTCAACTCGTCGCTCTTCTCCTGCCAAGCTTCCTTCTTCTAGCAAGTTTTCTTCGTCTCGTAGACGCTCTTCGCCGAACAGGCGCCAGTCTCCCAGCAGGCGCACTTCTTCCAGGCGCTCGTCATCGGAGAGAAGCGCCTCTCCTTCCAGGCGCACTTTGCCTCACTGTACTTCTCCTTTGGGCAGGCGCCGTCGTCTTCCAAGCTCCTCCTTCCGGCAGACGCCGCTCCTCCTACCAAGCGCCCTCGTTTTAGGGCCTCCTCTCCTGGAAGGCTCTCATCAGTGGACAGGACCCCTCTCCTGTCAGGCGCCCGTCCGGTCAGGTCAGCGCCATTCTCCTGGTAGGCGCTCTTCGTTGGACAGGAGTGCTTCTCCTTCCAGGCTCGCTTCGCCTGATAGGCGCTTCTTCTCTTAAGCCTTCCTCTCCGCCTGCTGCTTTGGAGGAAGTTTCAGAAGAGGATTCTCCTAAGGACGCTGGAGTTTCGGATTACAAACGGTTGGCTTCGGTTCTGATTCAGGAGTTTGGAGATTCTCTTTGTCATGCTGCCCCTCCTTCTCCGGGATCTTTGTGGGACAGCACCAAGTCAACTAGACCCTCTTCGTTCGTCAAGATGCGCCCTACGATTTCGATGAGGAAGGCCTTTAAAGGAGTCGGGGAGTGGATGCAATCTAAGAAGGATGCAAGCAAGACGGTTTTCTCTTTCCCTCCTTTGAAACTTTTGGGAAAATCAGGAATGTGGTATGAGACCAAGGAGCCTATGGGGTTGGGGCTCCCCACATCAGCTGACGCAGATTTCTCTAATCTGGTTGACTCCTCCAGGAGACTTTCCCTTTCTTCAGCGAAGGCGACTTGGGGAATGAGTGAAATGGACCATCTCCTCAAGGGTCTTTTTAGAGTTGTGGAGGTCTTCAACTTTATGGATTGGTCTCTTGGAGCTTTGGCCAACAGGACTCGGGATCCCGAATTCCTGTGTATGGATGACTTCGTGAGTGTTTTGTCTTGCTTGGACAAAGCAGTGAGGGACGGTTCCGCGGAAGTCGCTGCCTTATTCGGAGCTGCTATTCTGAAGAAGAGGTCAGTATTCAGCTCTTTCCTCACGAAGTCTGTGTCTCCTCTTCAGAGATCCTCTCTTCTGTTTGCTCCATTTTCTCCTCACCTTTTTCCTCAAAATTTGGTGAAGGAGATTTCTCGCTCGTTATCTGAAAAGGCGACACAGGACCTTTTGGCCCAGTCATCGAAGAGGGTCAGACCTGCCGTCCCTTTTCGCCAAGAAGGAGAAGGCCCTTTCAGGAGCCCTTTCGAGGTGGTCCTTCGTCCAGATCCTCCTTCAGGAGCAAAAGACCAGAGAGAAGAGGAAGGTCTTCCTCTCGTCCTATCAGAAGGACCAAATGAAAACGAGTACTCCAGACGACAGTGGGTGCCAGACTGCTACAATTCGCCGAGGTCTGGGCACAGAGAGGGGCGGACGACTGGTCCCTCTCCATTTTAAGAAGAGGCTACCTTATCCCCTTCAGGGAAAGTCCTCCTTTAACATCAACTCCCAGGAGTTATCCGCCAGCTACAGGGATCCCATCAAGAACCAGGCTCTTTTTCTAGCAGTGGAACAAATGTTAGAAAATGAAGCAATAGAACTGGTTCAAGACCTCCATTCCCCGGGTTTTACAACCGTCTTTTTCTGGTTCCAAATCCTCGGGGGTTGGAGACCGGTTCTGGATGTAAGCGCCTGAATTTCTTCGTAATCAAGACGAAATTCAAAATGGAGACTACCTCTTCGGTTCTTGCAGCTCTTCGTCCAGGGATTGGATGGTCTCCCTGGACCTGCAGGACGCTTACTTCCACATTCCCATTCATCCTCGTCAAGAAAGTTCCTGAGGTTCGTGATTCGGGAAAAGTTTTTCAATTCAGGTCCCTGTGCTTCGGTCTTTCGACGGCCCCACAAGTGTTCACGGGCATCTTAAGGAATGTGGCACGCTGGCTTCACTTAGAGGGAGTGAGGATATCAATGTATCTCGACGATTGGCTGATTCGAGCTCAATCAAAGGACAGTTGTCTGGAGTTCTTGTCGATCACCCTAAATATGACACAGTCCCTTGGACTATTAGTAAACCTACAGAAATCCCAGGTTGTTCCGCAGCAGAGCATTGTTTACCTGGGGATTCTGATGGATTCTCGGGATTTTCTAGCCTTTCCATCCCAAGAGAGAATAGATCGCTGCATAGAAAAGGTGACAGTTTTTCTAAGGAGAAAACATTGTTCGGCGAGGGAGTGGATGAGTCTGCTGGGGACCATTTCCTCGCTGGAACAGTTCGTCTCCTTGGGAAAACTTCATCTGAGACCTCTTCAGTTTTACCTAAAGGAGAGATGGGACCAGAAGTCTCAGGACTTAGCAACTTTGTTCCAAATTTCGGACAAGATAAAAGAGGATCTCAACTGGTGGTTAGACCCTCGAAAATTATGCAAAGGACTGTCTCTTCAGTTATTGAGCCCTACCTAGTGTTGTTCTCAGACGCCTCGGAGTCGGGATGGGGGGCAACACTAGGGTCGAGAGAAGTGTCAGGCACCTGGGAGGGAGACCAGGTGAACTGGCACATCAACAAGAAAGAGCTATCAGCAGTACATTTGGCTCTCATCAAGTTCGAGTTCCTTGTCTCAGGACAAGTAGTCCAAGTGAACTCAGACAACACTACTGCCCTGGCTTATATAAGAAAACAGGGAGGAACACACTCCTTCTCCCTTTACGAAACGGCAAAAACGTTGCTGTTATGGGCTCAGGAGAGGAGGATCAGACTCCTCACCAGATTTGTACAGGGAGAGAGGAATGTGAGGGCCGACCTTCTCAGCAGGAAGGATCAGGTCCTTCCCACAGAGTGGACTCTCCATTCAGAAGTCTGCGAAAGACTGTGGAACCTGTGGGGAAGGCCGAATATCGACCTTTTTGCAACCCACTGGAATGCAAGGCTAGAAAACTACTGCTCTCCGATATCGGACCCGAGAGCGGTTGCAGTAGACAGTCTTCTCCTAGATTGGACAGGATTAGACGGGTATGCTTTTCCCCCATTCAAGATCCTGGGAGAAGTGGTAAGAAAGTTTGCGTCGTCGGAAGGCGCGAGACTGACCCTGGTAGCTCCGTTTTGGCCAGCTCAAGATTGGTTCACAGAGGTACTGGAATGGATAGTAGATTTTCCAAGATCGCTTCCACACAGGAACGATCTTCTCAAACAGCCCCACTTCAACAGATTCCACAAGAATCTCCCCGCTCTCAGTCTAACTGCCTTCAGACTATCGAAGGTCTGGTCAGAGCGAAGGGTTTTTCGCACAAAGCTGCGAAGGCTATTGCAAGAGCCAGGAGATCCTCAACCCTTCGCGTCTACCAGTCGAAGTGGGAGGTCTTTAGAAGATGGTGCAGGACCAATAAGATATCCTCTTCCAGTACCTCTGTGACTAACATTGCTGATTTCCTTATCTTCCTGAGGGAACATTGCAACCTCGCTGTATCCACAATTAAAGGATACAGGAGTATGTTATCTTCAGTTTTCAGACACAGAGATCTGAATATCTCGGAAAACAGAGACCTTCATGACCTTATAAGGTCTTTTGAAACGTCAAAATTCATGACTTGAAACCTCCCAGTTGGAATCTAGACATAGTCTTGAAATTCTTAATGTCTAAAAAATTTGAACCTCCTCATCAAGCTTCCTTCAGGGATCTCACCAGGAAGTCACTTTTCCTCTTTGCCCTTGCCTCAGCTAAGAGAATAAGTGAAATACAAGCCTTAGACGGCAAAGTTGGTTTTAAGGAAGGTTCGGCTATATGCTCCTTTAAACCATTCTTCCTAGCGAAGAATGAGAATCCTTCTAAACCGTGGCCAAGAACCTTTGAATTAAAAGGTCTTTCTTCTGTGACGGGACATGAGTTGAGAGGACTCTATGCCCTGTCAGGAGCCTTAAATTCTACTTAGAAAAGAAGAAATTACTGGGAGGATCGGTTGAAAGTCTTTGGTGCTCTGTCAGGAATCCTTCACGAGCGATCTCAAAGAATGCGCTGTCCTTTTTTATTAAGGACGTCATCAAGGAAGCGCATATCTCGTGTGAAGATGAGCACTTTAAGCTCCTTAGAGTGAAAGCACACGAAGTGAGAGCCATTGCTACATCCTTGGCTTTTCACAAGACGTTGTCTCTCCAGTCTATTATAGAGGCAACCTATTGAGGTGTAATTCAACGTTCGCATCTCATTACTTACGAGATATTAGAGTAACGTATGATAAGTGCTTCTCTCTAGGAGCTTACGTATCTGCGGATTCGGTGCTGGGACAGGGAGCTGAATCCAATCCTATTTAGTTTAGTCAATTCAGTTGTTTTTAAGGCTTGGTGGTGTGTGTTTTTTATGGTTGGTTGAAAGAGGGTGATGGAATTATGCTTCCCCTTTCAATTCTTATCACTAACAAGGTTAGGATTGGTCAGGTGGTCGGGATTGGTTGTCATGTTCCTTGTATTTTGTATGGACACCTAGCTCTGTCATGTAAGAGGGATAGCCCCGTTGATACGATTCAGGTGTAGGCTCGGTCATGTAAGTGGGTCAGCCCCTTTGACACGATCCGCTATAGGCTCGGCCATGTTAGTGGGTCATCCCCATTGGCACGATCCAGAAGGGGCTGTCAGTCACAGGTCACATCCTCGCTGAAGCTCCTGAGGCAAGCAGACTCATAGACAGTATCCATGAAGTCTTCTGCCCAATCAGGTAAGAACCATGGTTTTTGTTTATCCTACAACATATGTTGTTTCCCGTTTTTAGTTATTTTCTGTCTCTTGCCCTCCTCCAAGGGTGCCATTCAGCTAAGTATATATCTGACGGGTAAGTTGCATGTACAAAAATGATATTTTTATGATAAAATAAAGTTTTGTACATACTTACCCGGCAGATATATACGATTGATGGCCCGCCCAGCCTCCCCTCAGGAGACAGGTGGAAGAGAAAATCTGATTAGAAAACGGGAATGGTTCCTATTCCGCCACCCAGCGGCGGGTATGGTTGATCACCTGACCTACCTGTGCGTGTGTGCGCGAGTTTTGAAATTCTGTCGGGAACGTCGGAGACTATAGCTAAGTATATATCTGCCGGGTAAGTATGTACAAAACTTTATTTTATCATAAAAATATCATTTTACACTGGTCTTTGTAATATACCTCATTTGAGATATTGACATATGGTTCTTGAGTTCTGTCATTTTAAAAGTAACAGTGTGACAAAAACATCTTTAAATATTTGTCATTAATTTATAATGTGTGCAACTGTAGAAAATCAAGTGCAGTGTTCACATATGTTTTACACAAATCCTATCAGTTTGTGCATGTTTCACACTGCCATTTGTAATACATATTGTATTTGAGATTAAGACACCAAGGTCTTGATTTCTGTAAGGTTAAAAGTAACTGTGAAATTAATGCCTTACAAGTATTTGCTTCATTTGTGCATAATTTACGTTCCTGCGGAATAACACTCACATTTGTTGTAATACAAATCCAGTCAATTTATGCAGGCCTAATTCTGCAGTCCAGCGACTCCCAACACACACCACAGAAACTGAGGAATACTTCATTAGCCAGGAAAAGGCTCAAAACCAGGTTTTGATAGACCTACGGTGACTCCGCACATATTTTTTCTGCCTGACTTGTGTTCTAGATGCCGTTATTACTTGAGGGTCTTGCAGCATTCTTTCAGCCCCTAGCTTCAACCACTTTCATTCATTTCACTGTACTCCATTCATACTCTATCTTCCATTTTACTTTCTACCCTTCCCTGACAATTGTTTCATAGCGTATCTGTGAGGTTGTCCTCCTGTTGCACTTTTAAAACTTTTTACTCCTCTCAATTTCCTTTAATCTTCTCTGCCGGGATTGCAGTTCATCTTCAAAGCCAGTAGTGGGAGCTATGGTGGCCTTGTCAACCACCAGATAATGTTTGGAATAAGAGTTATCAATGTATTGATGTCTCAAGGGCAGCAATATTCCTTAGAACTAGCCTTTGGATTCCAGGGGTTAGTTGATTGGTTGTTGGAGTGGCACTCTGCATTCTGTCTGCTTTGCCCATCAAGAAGATTGGATTGGGGTGATTATGTTTACATAATGCTCTTAGTCCCATCCAGCGGGTTCAGCTTACACCTGAACCTTGACAATCGTGTTGGTGCCATACCTTCAGGGTAGGGTAGGGTAGGGAGCAGGCATTTGGGAGGAAGCTCTCACTGGTGTCATTGTGGGGAGATGGAATGCATGAGAGGCTAATGGCTTCTCCTTTATATTTTCAGACTTATTTTTCTTCTCATTTATGTTCGCATGCACCCTGCTCTGACAACCTCTGCGTGGACATGGACATGGCTAGGAAACCTTCAAGTGTAATTATACAGGAATCTTATGCCTCAGCAATCTCGTATGATAAGTGTTTGGCCTTTAATCTAGAAAGTCTTAATTGTGACATTTTTAATGTGTACATTGACATCGTAAAGTTTTGTGGCCAAGAACCTAAGGTATCATCTCAAGGTCGGGGAAAACTGACAATAGAATCTGCGTCACCAGAAGAAAGTGAAAAGGAGGAGTTGGAGTTGACTGCTCCATACATGCTTTTGGGAATCACTCCAAAAGAAATGATATTTGTACCCCAGCCAATGGTATATTCAATAGAGAAACTTGCAGCAGAATTAAAAGATTAAGGTGTGATTAGAATTGAAAGAATGAAGAAGATTAATGGTGCCCCAATTCTGCTTCCAAATTGGATTATTACATTCAATTCCACTGCTTACTTAATGTAATAAAAACAGCATGGTTATGTTTTAAGGTTAAGCAGTATTTCCCAAGACCAAGGAGATTTTTTTATCGTAAAGAATATGGTCACATGTCAGGATCTTTTAGGGAGGAAATATAAAAAAAGCCTGCCACTTGTGTCAAGTGTAGTGAACCAGTGCATGGTGAAAGTTATAGAAACCCAAAATATGTATACTTTTGTGCAGATAACTATCCATCCTCTTCACAAAATTGTGATGTGTACATCATGGAAAAAAGAAATACAGGCATTAAGTGTAATTGAAGACATCACATTTGCAGAGGCTAAAAGCAAAATATTAAGCAGGTTTTTTGACTAGGAATATCATTTTCTAGTATAGCTGCTAACCAAAGGAGAAATGTAAAGGCTACCAGAAATGCTTACTGTCATAATGCAAAGGAAACATCGCTGGCGACCTGTACTCCTGCCCCTTTAGCAGCTGCGCCAGTTGTTGCCAGTGCTTCTGCCTCTTTAGAGGCCATGCCAGAAATGCCTGGCATTCCCACCTCTCCGGAGGCTGCACCAGTTGTACTGGGTGTGTCTGCCTCTGTGGAGGCTACACCAGTTCTGACTGGCGTCCTTGCTTTTTTGGAGGCTGCATCAATTGTATCTGGTGTTTCTGTATCTCTGGAGCCTGCTCTAGTTCTGACTGGGGCTCCTGAAGATTCTGGGGATGCACCAACTGTGCCTGACACTTCCACATCTCTCCAGGCAGCACCAGTTTTGTCTGGTGCCCAACACCCATGATACGAGGGAGGCTGTGCCAGTTCAATATACTTTCAGATACTCTTCCAGTGAACTCAGGCCCAGCATTGCTCAACAACCTCTTTGGCTTACTCATCCACACTCTCATATCCCTTCTTTAACACAACCCAATTGTAGTGCACCCCCACTCATACACTGCAAATGCAACACATACTCCCCTTTCACACTCTGCTTGATACACTACGGGTTTCTCCCTTCATAATGCACACATACAATCACATCATACAAACAACTTACAACCAACAGTACTTCTTGCACTGGAAGTACAACAGGTTCGCACATAGCTTTCAGCTCTCTTAAGTTTGCTTTTGGGCTTCTTACGCAATTCTGTCATCACCTCTGTTCTCAAGTCGTCTACAGTTGCTGGAACTCTTCATCTCCAAATCATCACTTTCCAGATCTTTCAGTCCATTCAAAACACTCTCAGACATCAAATCACCATCCCCCTAACTCTCTTTCAACACAAGCAATCCCTTTGGCAAATACTTCAATACTCTCTTCCATACCACCTTTCTCACTCCCAGGTACTCTTGACATCTTATCAGCTGTCACATTCCTTCCTCCAGGTACATACTCAATTGCAAAATCAAACTCACTGAAGTCCTCCATGGTACGTGCTAATCTGCCATCCACATTTCTTCACACGATGCAAATAAACCAATGGCTGGTCCATTTTTTCACAAAACCTCACCCCCCCCCAAAAAAAATTGCAAAGCTTTCAAACAAAAGCTCAGTGCAGCAAACTCTCTCTCATTCATCAAATATTTCTGCTCTGCCTTACTAATTAAGCTCTTTCTGGGCTTTGAAGTGGATGTCAGCCAAGCCTTGAGGGGCAGCTATGCCATCTATATCAAGAAAATATACATCCCAATCTGTTTGGATCTCTCTTCATCCTCTAGGAAGGACCAGGAGTCTTACCAGCCATTGGACCTCTACCCAAAGGGTAGATAATGAGAGGGAAGGTGAATGCTGAGGCTGGCATTCCTCCTTTCCCATTCTCATGAGTTGTAGGATGCCTGTCATGACATTAAGTGATTCGGCAGTTACAAGGGTTAGAGCCCTGTATAATCTGTCCTTCCTTTAAGCAGCATCATCCATCCTGTCTCTACAATTGATCCTGTTCCCAGTCTCTTGTCCGGTATTGGGGCAGCCTGAAATTTAATGCATTTTCTCCATTTTGTGACAGTCAGAAAAGTTTATTTAGTGTTTAGGATCCATGACCGTCTGAATGACTACTTAGCTATGCTGGCAATGTCAGTAGTTTTAGGACTTACTTTCCTTGGTAGACCTCTGTGGGTGGTTCTTGAATCTAGAGAGCCTAGACCTCTACATAAGCTTGAAAGTTATCCAGCAACATCTCAGATGGAGAAGTTTGTCTCAGGAAGCAACAGAACCAACTTCTAAACCTTGTGGAAAGTCAACGCTAAACATTTACTAGGCTAAGTAGAACTCATTGTGTGGCTAGTGCATTGGGAGCAATGTGAATCAAGGCCTTATCACTGATCTGCAGATATCATACTTCCTCTTGTACTTTTGATGATCAGGGAATGAACCTTTCTTTGTGAGCTTAGTTGAGGTGGCTTTGCCAACATTCTGAATGACAAGTTCCTAGGGTAACCAGTAAGACTTCAAGATGGGATCTTTCGTTGTACTTAAGAAGGTTTAGCTCCTGCAATTTCATAATCATGGCAAGTTAGTAACATGCATGCATTCTTGACCCTTATAGGTTTCCCTCTGATGCAGAATTAGTCAAAAAAGATTCAAACAGAAAATCAAGACCAATCTGTGTTGTTTCTCATTATTCCATTACCTCCAATCCATGCCCAGAACACGGATGACCACCTTTTTCTTGTTGGCTTACACCGTTAACCTTTGCACAGCCAAAGACTCCAGAGAGGGTATGTTTAGAATTATCCAGTCTACAATACAAATTTGTAATCACATAATGGCACAATATTATGATATATATATGAGGAAGGTACCAGTGTCAGGTTAGTGTTTATAAATCAAAAGCCTATCCACTTCCATCTTTTTAAAGAATGTAGATGATACTCCAGTTTATTGAAGGTAACCCTGTGGTCTTTACATTGATCATTGTTGTGATTGATACTAATGCTGTAGGTTTTAGCTCCATAATAGACACCACGCTAAGATAGTGCTCAGTTGCAACCTCATTAGTTTTAATGCTCAGCGTTTTGTCCTAGTCACAGCTCCCAGACCTGTTGAGTAATGGAGCATTTTGCTTATTTCAAGCTGTAAACATCATAAATCTCATAGTGAATAGTCTAGGGCTGTAACAGCTGTATTCTGCCCCACCTTAATTGAGACGCCGAAACTACAGATAACGGATGTTTTTGTGAATCAAATGTAATTTTATTAAAAGTGTTTAATTTTCTCATACAAACTCATTATTAATACAAATTTACCCATCTCCCTGCTGCATTTCCTCCTTTGAAAATTTATGTCGGAGCGTATCATGAGAAACAAAATTGGCATGAAAGTACTGTAATATGTTTGTATGGAGTAATTTATTTTGATTTAAAAAATTTAACTATTGTGAGATTTCATATGTTGCAGGTAATAATGGTAAAAGCCAAGAATACCTTTCCGAATTTGCACATATTGCTGCTGTTATTACTCCTGTGAACTGGCTCTCTTGTGGAGGAGATGAATTACTTGTTGGTCGTGCAGGCTACCTGACCGGTCTCCTCTGGTTGCGTTCAGAACTTGAATGTGAGGTATAGTACAGTGGAAACTTCTTTAGTTGTCTTGTGACCCGAAGAAAGTAATATCAGATCTCACTATAGATTTACCAGTGATTGCTGTGAAAAGGTATGCAGTTGTCCTTCGAGCTTTGTTGAGGTTAGAGGCACCAGCTCCCCGTGAAAATTTAAAATCTGCAAATCTCTCTTGACCCTCCCATATCTTGAGTCCTAATATTATACCATTTATTGTTGGCCATAAATTTTACTGACATTTTACTTAAACAGTTGAACTTTTTCCAAGTGTCCAGTACAGAACAGTGTTAAGTGTAGAGTAAGAGAGAGAGAAACCCATGCACTGTAACTGTAATGTAAAACTGTATTATATGTACAGTAGTTTAATTCTGTATTATACATAAGTTATTAAAGTTCAGAACAATACCAGTTGAATACTGTACTGTATTAAAAATATCAGTTGTCTTTTCATGCATAACGATATCCTATTACCTATCCACTTCCACTTAGTCTATCACTGGGAAAATATTAAACAACAATGATGATGATGAAAATGATGCAACATAAACATCCTAATACAGTGAACCCCCCCGTATTCGCGGGGGATGCGTCCTACACACACCCCCCCCCCATGAATAGGTCAAATCCGCGAATGCTTAAAACCCCTCTAAAAACACTTAGAACTGCCCATTTTGATAGCTTATACCAAGAAAAACCCTGTAAAAATGCTTATATCTGAGTATTTTAATAGTTTTATCACAAAAAGTGCATTTATTCATGAAAATTATATGAAAATACAGTAATCAGTGAATATTTCTTATTGAAAAATTCAGCGAATGGGCGAATTTTCCGCGAAAAATGGCTAGATATGTTCCACAGAGAAACCCGCGAATGCGTGAGTCCGCGAACCATGAGAACACGAATACGGGGGGTTTACGGTACTACAGTTTTTACCCTACAACAATTACATTTCCACATAAATGGAAGTTTCGGCAAATGCTGCACGAAAGTTAGGTATTGTTCGTAAGACCTCATATATTTATAACACTGATAAAATCAGTGCTACTTGTTTTAGGTCATTTGTACTTCCTTTACTAGAATACGTTTCTTTGGTGTGGTTGTCTGCTTCTGCCAGAGATTTATCTCTTCTAGATACAGTGGTTCGTGGTGGTAGGTTTCTATTTCCTAGTACTAGTAGTAGTTATGACTTGGACCATCGACAGGTGGTCTCTTTGTCACTTTTTCACAAGTTATATTTCAACAGAGATCTTTCACATTCACAATTGATCCCTGATCCCCCTTTATCTGCTGAGAGCTGCCAGATTCACTGAACAGCAGCACAACTTGCAGTAAATGTGCCTCGCTGTCAAACTTTTGTTCCAGAGGTCCTTTATTTCTTGCACTGTTCGACTGTGGAACAGCCTCCCAGAGGATGTTGTGCAGTTGGAACTTCAGAAGTTCGAGTGAAGATGCAATGCATTACTACCCTGGTACTATTCTCTTTGCATTTTAATACATTTTTATCTTTATAACTTTATTGATTTATTACTTCCTCTTACTTCCTCCTAATGAACACCATATTCTTTGGAAGCTTGAATTTCAAGTCATTGGCCTCTGTGGGCTTGTTCCATATGAATAGGTTTCGCCTGCTGAATAATAATAAAAACATACACACAATAGACAAATGTTTA
This sequence comes from Macrobrachium rosenbergii, assembly GCF_040412425.1. Classification (NCBI taxonomy): domain Eukaryota; kingdom Metazoa; phylum Arthropoda; class Malacostraca; order Decapoda; family Palaemonidae; genus Macrobrachium; species Macrobrachium rosenbergii. The sequence goes on along the minus strand of NC_089752.1, from coordinate 117,104,740 downwards.
TTAAATGTGATGCTTTATTATAATGTACATCTACTGTATTCCGTAAGTGAAAGTGGAGCCTCTGTGATGGCAGGAAATGAAGAGGTAGAGGGGGTGGAAGGAGGGTCTAGGCTTCTAGATTTAATCTTCAGGAAATAGTGATATCCAATTGACTTTCTTCCTTTTTCATTTCTTTAAAAATTTATGCATGTGGTGCGCTTACTTCTGCCACTTTCTTCACTTTTTAGGCATTTATCATTGATGGGTCCATTCATCTTCAAACACTTCCCCACTCACCTTCTGTGCCATAGTCACAATTTCCTTCATTGTATTTTTTATGAGTTCTGTGGTAAATCCTGTCGTCAAAATTTTCCAAGCATGGTTCTTTCAGTGATATTTATGGCGTCAGCAACTGCATAAACTTTCCACATTGGTATCATGTTTTCTTTAATGGGATCATCTGCCTTAACCGAATTCTCTTTGAGACATTGTTGGGGGTGAGTAGACAAATATGACACCTACAGTATTGAATTCATGGGAGTCTATGTGACCATGGCCATTGTCTAGTATCAGTAAGACTGTAAAAGTCAATCCTTACTGCAAGGTGCCTTCTGATTTCTGGGACGAAGCACCAATGAAACCACTCGAGGAATAGTATTCTAGTAGTCCACGAAGAAATACTTGTTTACTTAATTTTTTAAACAAGTCATTTATGTTTAGGTTTGACTCGTATGTATTTCAGGTTTTGGAGGAGTCATCGGTCAACGCAATTTTGGATGCTATGGTGCAGTCAGGTCAGCAGTATTCCAGTGCGCGTAAAAGTCCGATTCCACTGATGTATCAATATTACAAAACAGAATACCTTGGAGCTGCTCATGGCTTAGCAGGCATACTTCTGATGATGTTGAGGTAACTTCTATTGTTTTCTTATTTTGTTACTTGTGTATGGTATGTTATTTAAATTTTGGTAAAACGTAATTACTTTTGGTGGGTAAGAGGATTCCTGTTTTACCTTTTTAAATTTTTATATTATCACACTGTCAATGTTGAATCAGTTATTGAAATCTTAAAAGTGCAATTAATTGTGTAAAATTTATATTTTAGTATGGAAGACAAAATCTTTGGAAACCTTTCGAGTTTGTAAGTGTATCATCTCAATGGTCTGGTTAAAATAAATAATAATATTAACAGGATTCAACAGATCACTGTGTTCTAAAGAGAGGCATTATTCACGACAGAAAATTTTACTGCTTTCTAGCGTAATGCAACCAACAACTGAAAGAAAGTATACATACTGAATACTAGTCTGTAGAGTAAATATTCTCAAACAATTAAGCCATAGTTCTAATGTTTTACACCATTAATGTGTGTAACACTTTATTTATGACTAACAGTGCTGATAGGTCTAACTTAATTTGCCACTTAGAATTTTGAAGGATCAAAGTTGAAATAGGTACTGTATTCTTAAAAGTCGCACATGCAAACCTCTCAAAGTTTCTCCCGAGAGCTGCCAATATTTTCAGGTATATCCATTACCTTTTGGGACCTTTTGCCTTAAGATCACCCATTCTGTAGGAAAGTGATGTCTCGATTGGTATAAGTAAGGATCCAAAAAGTATTCAGTACAGTGTTCATTTTGTCTTATCATGGGTTGGAAGAAAGCCTGAATGCGTCACGAGGTTCCAGCTGGGTCTCCGACCCGCTTCCACTTCATCTGCATATCAGATGCCACAGAATCCTGGCATATATATATGATTTTAGTGTCATTTGTTCTCGACTTTGTGTGAGGACCCAAAGAACTAGTAGCCAGGAGTTTCCTACAAGATCCTTCTCTGCTCTTTCCTTGTCTTCTGTCACCAGCAAGGGACATCTCTATAGCTCTGTATATGAACCAAGGACAAATACTCCTTAAGTAACACCTCCATACTGTTCCTCTCCACAGAAAAAGGGAGAATCAGCTCTTTAAAATTAGGTCTGTTTTTGACCTACAAAATTGTGACAGTTTACAGGTAAGAGTATAGTGCACACTGTTCCTGTAACTTTTTTTAACAAAAATAGTCAAGCTTGTAAACAGGTAGTCAAAGCAGGCCGTGTTACCTATGTGGGAGAGGGTTTTAGACTTCTTATTCTCCCCAGTGATGTTTTCGTTGCACTTGTTACTTAAAGAAGCCACCTGGAATTCTAAAGTCATCATTGGCTCCTCTGGTCGCCACCACCTCTTTTTCTCCGATTCATCTTTAGTTAGGGTCGTTGTCTTTAATGAGCCACCTCCAACAGTTTCTCTACTAGCATTACTCATTTTATAATTGGTCTTGGCAAATGTTGTATGAACTGATGCCCTTTCTGACTCCAACCTTCCCAAATTTTCCAGGCTTGGGACTGGCACCAAGTTTAGTTGGCTTGTTCCTGCCCTTCACATTTTTCCCTCCCAGTGGCTAGTTTTGGCTCCATTATCCACCATTTACAGGGATAGCACTTCCGGCATCTGAGTCCTCTATTCTCATCAGGGGCTCTTAAGCTTCATCCTCACTCCTTAACTGTGATTCGGGCTAATTGCGATTAATGAGTTGTGTAACAAACTGTGTTTTTAAAATAAAGCTTTACTCAAACCCTTTAAACATAATCTTCTTTGCCCTCTTCCCTTCACTTCACTTTTGCAGATGAGGTTTTGGGACAATAGTGAGAGATGTTGCAATTGGACAATAGACTGTGGGCGGGGCATGCTTGTTGAAATTTTTCTTCTTTCAATGCTTCAAGTGGTGTAACAGTGTTATACACGGAATAAGACTAATGTTGATTACAGTACAGTAATTGGTTTATGTTAAAACTTGCTTATCCTCAAAACATTGTATTTTAAAGTGAATAAAGCATCCAACTGTGTTGGATGTAACTTATTAATGAATTAATCACCCACAACCATAACTTTTTTTACCATAATTTTCTTTGAGGTGATTGTTTAATATATATGAAGCCTTTTTTAAATTTTTCATTGAATAAGTATTCAGTAAAACTTGGATTTCCTTATTCATGGAGATAAATTGAAAGGTTTTAGTGTTACCTTACAAATAAGTACTTTAAGATATGTGAATCTTATTTGTTTGCACAAGAAGAATCTCATTTTAGAGGGTGTAATTTATGGAACAAACTTTTTCTAGTTTCCCATCTTGGCTGGAGAGCAGGCCACAAGCTAATGATTTGTTGAGGAAAAGTGTAGATGCACTTTTAACCTTGCAAACTTCATCTGGCAACTTTCCTTGCGCTATGGATGAACTTGACGGTAGTCGTCCGCCCGAGGAAGAACTGGTTCACTGGTGCCATGGTGCTCCAGGTAGGTTCTTGTTTTATTCCCATTTTTTTTTTTTCATTCAAAAGGTTGCAAGTTTGTGCAAGTTTGTGCATACAATGTATATTTGCTACTTTGCTTTATAGAAAAAATAATGAATTCGCTTGTGCACCAGATAGTTTGTTTGTGGAAGACCAATACCAGTAAGTGCTGAAAACTCTCTTTAGCACCAACTAAACCATTCAGGTTAAATTTCTATATTAATGATGTGTATCAGATTGAAAAGTATTAACTTCCAACATATATGTTTTTATATTTACAACCCTCGTGCTGTAGCTGGATTTTAATTAGATCAAATTTCATGTTTCAGGTACAATATATCTCTTAGCAAAAGCCTACATGATATATAAGGACAAGAAATATTTAGATTCTTGTCTGAAATGTGGTGAAATCACATGGCATAAAGGACTGTTGAGAAAGGGCCCAGGTGAGTGATGATTTTTGTATTTCTGTTGTTCCTCAGAAGATATTTGTCTTGTGCATGCATATTTCTTCTATAAATAAAGAAAAAACTGTGCTTGAGTGTACCCTCAAGCAAGGAAATTCAAACCTAATACTGTAATGCCAAAAGCTCTTAGAGAACCTAATGCTTCAGCAATCATTGGTTATATGGTCAGCGCCCATTTTTAATGCTTGTAGTTGCAGTGCCCAAAATGAACCAAAAACCACAAATAATAGTTGGCAGTTAATTACACAACATATTGAAAGGAGGGCATGTAGAGTGAACCCAACTGCTAAAAAACCAGAGGTATTGATCGATTAAACATTAGTCCTTGGCCTTTCAAGATTTGCCAGATATCACTTTTATGTATATTTGCTTTTTTTCCAAAATGTGATTTCAGTCACTTGACATGTCCATAAGCCAAAGACTTAACAGGTAAAAAACTGGTGGCAAAAAAAGATTTCCTTAAATTTCAAGTCATGTATGCAATTATCCTTTTGTTTATATGCACACAATTTTAATTAACTCGGGTATATAACATTTTTTAACTGTAGATATATCACTGTGAATGCACAGGATGGCTCAAGATCAGCTCAGTATTAAACATCTTACTGCTTTTTCAGCCATAGTTACTGTATTTACACACGTTCCCTCAAAAATTTCTCTTCTTGAACAACATAGTGCAGCACAGGACACCATTCTCAAGGGCTTGTCCCATTTTCCAGTTTGATAGAAAAATTCAGCATTGACGGTGCTATACTTACCAGGATATTCATGGAAGTCCTTACACCACTTTTATATACTCCCCCCCCCCTTTTTTTTTTATTCCAAAATGGACTTACAATTAGTTTAGACCTCATTAAAATTTCTAGGATTTCATTTAGCATTCTTGCATCTGTGTGCACTGTCTTGCACATAACCATTTTTGTCCAGTCATGATCACTTCATCATCCCTTATATTTAAAGCTAACACAGCATAATACATGATTTCTAGTAAGTTGTTAGGAAGTTATTATTAATTTTTCATATACAGTATTTCCTGTAAAATTAGTATACATAATTTACTTGTTCTTCTATCACCTCCACAATTTTTTCAGCCCCCCTGCTGGATCATTTTAATACTAACCTCTCTGAAAGAAAGGCCACCTGGAAGATAATCAAATAAAACAATATGGTATGTCCAGTCTGCCATAAACAAAACAGGTGATGGGTTTATTATAGGGGAGTTACAGATAATAGGAGTAAAAACATATTTTGTAATAACTAGACATTTTCTACAAAAAATTGAACTCCTTTTTGGAGTATTTAAGAAAACTCTTCTCAGTTTTCCCAGCTGTGAATTACTTCCAAGATTCAAGAGTTTTAAATGGTTGATCTAGTATTAAACTTATTATCTTCGTTAAACGGCAGACTTTACAAAGTACTGAATCTAAAAGTAACTTATTGAACTATGAAACCCACCAAAGATTTGAGATTTTCTGAATTTTAACATTTTATTTTATAAAGCCGTGCCTCAATAAAGCAGTCTGTCTTTAAATTGATCACAATTGGATGTCCCATTTATATCTATGTAGATACTTTTTTCCTGATTTTAACCAACAGCTGATAATCAAAGCTTGCTCACAGGTTTCCTGAGAAGATTTTCAGTTTTACCAATCATTTACTGTTAACCTTTTAGCCAGTAGTTTAGATAAATGTGAAACAATGGTTTATGTGCAATCTAAGTGTTGTTTATTATTAAACACGTAGTTTATTTTTGGAGCAGGTAAAAGAAAATATTAATAAAAGAGCAGTTAGGGAATTCATTATAATTTCTTATTATTAAACTATATTATGATCTTTTAGGGATTTGTCATGGAGTCGCAGGCAGTGGCTACGTTTTTCTAACTCTTTACCGACTCACGGGAGACAAAATGCATCTTCACCGAGCTCTGCAATTCTCCGATTTCCTTTATTCCAAGGAATTTGTGAAAGCTCGGACACCCGACAGCCCCTACAGTTTGTATGAAGGTCTATCTGGCACTGTATGTTTTATTGCAGATCTCGTGGATCCACAGCATTCTTCGTTCCCGCTTTTCAATATTTTTTAAAGGTGCCCTTCCTTTTATTTATGTGAATCTGACTATATGTAAGAAGGGCAGTTTTTGTACCATAAAAGTCTCAGTTAGCCAAGTAAGTTACTCTTTTGATATTGCAATATTTTTCCCTGCAAATGTGATCCATATAGAATTGAATTAAAATTATACATTACAAATGAAATGACACATAATTGCACTTAAGACTTAGTACCCCACATGCTTTGTTTAAAGCCCCTAACAGCTGCTTATTTGTTACAGTCATAGAATATTCGAGATACCAGCAGCATACCTGCATATCCTCTATAGTTTTCATCCAATTTATTTTCCTCTAATTTAGACTAGACACAGCTGTAGCATAATTCTGGTTTTATATAATTTTGTGTTCATATAAATGTGACGATGTCAATTTTTGCTTATTGTAACCTTGTTTCATTGTCAAATTCAAACCTAACTTATTAGTTCACTTTGTCTGTGAATTCAGTATACTGTAATTAATTTTGCCATTGCCACGTAAAGTGTGAATCTTTGTTGCTTTTCGGAGATACATGGCTTCCTGCAGCATAATACTTTAGCAAAAAAGTATAAACAACCTTATATTAAATATCTATGACATTCCTGATTAAGGTGACTATATGCCTATTGGCTATCTTCTCTTACTTTTATTCAAATATACCAAATTCTAAAGTAACTTGTATTTTTCTAGCATACGAACCTACGTTTTCATAGATTGGAGTTACTCGAGCTTTGTCTGTCACTGAATCATCTCTAAAAACGAAATCCTATCGAGTAAGCCTACAGTTGCCCGTGACCTGAGCCATCCGTCTTCCCCTTCCAGTATGTGAACCAGTCCATCTGCAGCTACGCTATGCTCCATAGTTAGAAGAGGTCAGGGTGGAGGCTTGAGGAGTTGTCACCAGGCTGAAGCAAAGAGCCCTAAACTAATACTGTACAGTACATCATGTCTTGGGAGACAAACTGTATATAATTCCTGTAGGATGTATGTAAAGGTTTGTGCAGGTACACACCCTGTCGACCCATCAACACCATAAAGCCCCTTTCCCTGATCAACACCAGTACTGACTGAGGCATCTCCATTGTGAGCATCTGGTGGAGGAGGAGGTTGAGCACTGATAGATCTGGTCTCCACCTGCTGGAGGCTTTCTCTACTGGAAAAAGGTGGGTGTAGAAACCTGGGGTGTTGTCCTCCACTATCTCTGTTACCACCACCTGGAGGATAGTAGTTATCTTGTTGTAGGCCTCTCCCCTTAAGCAAGTCATTCTTGTAGGAGAGGAGTTCAGGATTGAGGAGATTTAATCTGCCCAAAGTGGTGTGTGTATCCCTTATGCTGAACTCCCATCCACTCCCCTGCCTTGTAGTGCTGCTGGACCGAAGCTCTTGTTCCCTGACACCTGTCTAACCAGGAGAAGGCTCTCTACGTCCTTTCCAACATCATCTCCAGATTTGTGGCCTCATTGCTGTTAAGGTCAACCGTCTTGGGAAGAGTGAAGGATTCCTCTGGCAGGTAATACTTGACATGTCGGGGAGGGGGCAGAAGCAACTTATCCGACCTGGCAGATGCCAGATAACCTTCCGCCCCTGCTACCAGGTCACTTATAGCTCCTTCACTGTACCCTGTATCAGCAGCAACCAGGGGAGATAGACTGACTGCATCGTCTGTGGTGGAGTTTCCTTCTGCTCCAGGTATGAGAGGCCAGGGTTGTGTGCCCTTGGGGGTGGTGTTCGTTGGATCTAAGAGTCCCAGCTTCTGTCGGATCTGGGGGACAAACTCCATGAAGCCCTTCTCTTCTGTTGGTATCTCATGCTCGTGTTTCCCTCAGGTGTCATCTCTCCTCAACTCCAGTAGACGCTGCTACTTTACTGGGTTCTGGAGCAGAGTAGTCCTTGTCTCTGATTTGCTGGGTGGTTCTCCATGAGAAGCTGTTGTAGGGATAATAGACATTCCCTGACACTGCTTTCCTGTCCCAATGAGCACTGAACATTACGTCGGAAAGTGGAACAGGATGTTGCTCTGTCCCTTTGATCTCTGTCCAACCCACTTCTTGAGTGGGAGCAGGGATTAGGATGTTGCTCTGTCCCTTTGATCTCTGTCCAACCCACTTCTTGAGTGGGAGCAGGGATTATGTCTGGCAGAATGTCAGGAGGATTACTACAGTACAGTGCCAACACCGACCCCTCTCCACTGACCTGTCACTGCTGTGGAGCACTCCTCCCCCTCGGGTGGCTCCCTCTCTCAGCTCTGCTGCACATCGCTCACTGCAAATGCACTACTCACGACAGGTACGTAACCCTTCTCTTTGTGATAAAGGGCCAGAAAGATACATGGGGCACTCAAAACTACACACTGCTGGGCAGTGCCCCAGATGCAAAGGGAACAATAAAGGGCATGCACACAAAACACACACAAAACTACACACTGCTGGGCAGTGCCCCAGATGCAGAGGGAACATAAAGGGCATGCACACAAAGACAAAGTATAACAAGAACAGGCGATAAATCAGTTTGTGATGAAGTGGATACAGCTGTAAGCATCATGGAAGAGTAAGGCTAGCTCACACCATGGGGAACTGTAGGCGTACTTAATAGGATTTTGCTTTTTGAGAGATTCAGTAACAGCTGACACGCCAAGCGCAAGTAACTTCATCTATGGAAGTGTAGGTTTCCATGTGACATCATATTAGAACATAGAGAACTGAACCCCTAATAAGTTGGACCATGTTGCAATTTGGTTAAAGCCACACTCACAATTCACTGAGCAAGTCTGAGATTCAGCAGTTATTCATATGGTACGGTATTTCATGTTAAAAAAAAAAAGCATGGATATAGCGGCTGTGAGATGAAGACTAGTCATAAATCCTAAAAAATGTTGGTAAAGAGACATACGAATGTAAAGTCCTATCGTACAGAAAATAGGAAATGAAATCCAAGAGTTTTTGTGAATTATTTTGGACAAGTTACATCAAGTCTAACATATAAAGAATCTTCAACTAGAATAGCTGCCTTTGTTTGTGTTCTTACACATCAGCTGTGCTCTAAGACTGACAAACTCATATGAAAATGAAAAAGAGAATAATTTGTGAAATTTTATTAGTTTCACATCTTGTAACCTTACCCTATACTGAATTGCCCCTTACCTTTCCCAATTTGGAGATCTTGTCCTGTGATAGCAGCAGATCTTGTCATTATTCCACTTAATTGCGTTAATGCCTATTCCACTTAATAGCTTGAATGCCAGATAAGAGAATTGAGAAGGGCATGGGGTTACCATTTACACACCCATTCATAACATCCTTAAAAAATTCTTCTTGATTGAATGACAGCGCACATCCTTACAACACTCATTCTAAATCCAGTTTAATAAAGAATAGCAGTCAGTAGCTATCACTATCAATTTACAGTTACTAAATATTCTACAACACAACTGGCTATGCCAAGGAAAAAGATTTTCTTTCCATATAAAAAATACATGTGACATCATAAACCAAACTGGCAAACTAAAGAATAAGTAGTAAAGTCAAGTCTAGTAATAAAAATAAAAATGTAATTTTTGGGCCCTGGCATAGGAAATTATCACTTACAAAGGACAGCTATACAGTATGATGCACCTTGTAGCCTGGTTTAAAAACTTCATTATCATCTTGAGTCTTTAAGCAAGGCTTCCTTTGTTCTAAGAAGATTCCATTGTCCTGGCTGCAAAAGAAGAATCAAGTTCAAGTTAACAGTGTTCATTAAATATCACCTGGAAAATCTTTACATAACATATTGTCAAGACTTGTGCAACCATGGCAAAAATTTTTGCTTACAAACTCTCCACTATTGTCTTATTGACTCCTGGTTACCCTTATGACCATTCATTAAATTGAGACATCTAGCTGCTGTTCACCAGCCAAAGACAAAATCCAAAACATACCAACTGTTAATAAATTTTCATAAATGAAAAACTTTCATTTGTGAAACAGATTCATGGCATTTACAGGTTATAACCCTGTAAATTTGAAAAGTATTGTATTATTTATCAATACCATTCACATTTTTCCCCATTTATAAAATAAACAAGAAATTAAGATAAGTTTCCATAAGATAAAACATTAGGCAAAAAACAAATACTTCCGACAAGTCAACTTGAAATTCTTAAAAAACCACTCTGGAGTGGCATCCGGAAAATTACTTAAAATATGTTCTGAACCATTTTTACCTTATATGAAGACACCAACAGGACTTCAACTTTTGTGCCCTAAACTTAACTTTACAAACCCAAAACTAAAATGCACTGAAATGTTAAAAAAAGTAAGTGTTTTGTAAGGTACACACTTGACAATGTTACAAGTTTTTGCAGTGTTCCTTTGTTCCCAAGTATTTTTGTGTGGCACACACTATTGGTAATGCACACACACTATTGGTAATGCAATGTTAAAAGTTTTTCCAGTGTTCCTTTGTTCCCACATATTTTGTGTGGCACACATTTTTGGCACTGTTAAAAGTTTTTGCAGTGTTCCTTTGTTCCCACATATTTTGTGTGGCACACATTTTTGGCAGTTGGTTTTTTTTAACATTCCTTTATTCACCAGCAAAACTTACTTTCCATCTTGTGGTAAATAGTAGCCTGGCTACAATATTTTACAGTATTATTTTAAGACACCTTTTCTAGGGAAAATTAAATGCAGAACTTTCAGTTCAATACAAGAGCGAGGAGAGCCAGTGACCCATCAGTGGACAAGATCAAGTGGTGCCTGATAGGTATTATGAGGCCTCAGAGACAGAAAGTATCGAGAGATCAGGCTGGCAAGCAAGCCACTGATCATATGGATTCTCGATTCACTGCCTTCAAAAGGGACGCCGGAAACGGAATCATCATTATGACTATTCCTACTTGGTCTAGGTTTTCATTTATGATCAAAACCATAATTTTTCTGGGCTTTGCTATATACCTTAATCCTGCTACTGCTGGATCTACTACTGTATTCTGAATAACTAGATCACTATGACAGTAACATTTCAAACGGGATAATACAGCCTAGCCTGAAAAAAGCTCTTGCCACCCACAGGGAAAGAACACACTTACAGTAAGAACTATATTTTTTCATGTAAAGGATCTGCCACTATGAACAACTTTGTAAGTGCACCAAGACAAATAGCCCAATTACCATAGAACCTAGTTCCACTACATATTCATCAAAACCAGTTGAAAAGGAGGAAATTAAGATGAATAAATAAAACTAATCCAGAAAATAAAGGAAAGAGGTACAAAGACCTGAAGATGGAACTGGTGGGAAAAACCCTCAGTTGCACTAATCAAGTAAAACTTGAGGTGATGGACAGCAACACTGAAGAGGAGGAAGTGGGAATGGAGTTTAAAGTGGATGCAGCATGATGCCTATCACACATTAGGCTATACACTTTGGAAAGCACAGGTGTCTGCAAATATACTATCATGGTGGTAAACATTCCCCAGTCTCCTGTCTAGGAAGAGATTCCTCGAGCAGATATACTTCCACAGATTACACAAATTCAATACCCACTGTCTCCATGCTTGAAAGGCCTCAGAGACCAGATTTTTGGAGGATGTAGCCACAGTAATCACAAGGACCCGCAAAAGATCAACTTCTAACCTCTATCAAGCCACATGAAAAGAGTTCCACAGGAGAAATGACAATATTTAGCCAGCACTTTGTCAGTCAGGGAGGTTGCCCACGAGTTGCTCAAACGTAACTGTGATTCACCTGTTCTGAGAAGTCTATCACCACATTCTTACTAACCTTTGCTGTCACTGGCATCTTCAGGATGAAGTGATAAAATCTGTACTGTCTGGGAGGGTCAAGCATACCACAGGTAGGTAGTCGAGAGAGGTTATCTGTCGGACAACTTCGTAAGTAAGACTCGTGGCTAGTAGCCAAAACGTACCACAGCACCCCTCAACATTCTTCATCTTCCATTGCTCTGTCCTATGAAAACCATTTAATTGTGCCTTCAAAGGACAAGAGGATTCAGGGACAGTGCCTCTTAACTCTTCTTGTCAACAGGGCAAAGAAAGAAGCAAGTACTGTAGTGAAAAACACTTACTAGTTACAGCTAGTATCACTGATATCCTACAGCAACATGGCAGATGGCAAAGTTAAGCAGGTACCACTATGAACCCAAGAGATCAACAGCACCCTCTACTTTTGTTGCTTTTAAACTTATGTGATGTATTTCATGAGCAAGTAACTGCAGTAGTACTAAGAGCAGTCTATGTTTGCAACTTTAACAGATGGTATGCATAGTGTGTTCTGACTGTATTTTTTGGGACTAGTAGTTGCAGAACAAATTTATGTGGGATTCATCATCTTCACTCCACCTCAGTTTATACTAGTAGTATCTCCATGCTTCACAATATATATATATCTACTTATGATCATGTTAAGTTTACTCCCTTTCCAAACAAGTGCCTTGTTTCATGCAATAGAGGTTTTCTGGAGCCATAACTTACAAGCCTATTAGCTTCTCCTGTATCCTTCAGGCATACACAAACACAATGGAATGGATATTCAGCATTTTGGACTCCCTTCTAAATACGTAGCAATTCGGGTATTATATCTTGTTAATGGGGTTGTAATTTCAAGGAGTAAGTTTATACAAAAGTTTTCAAGACTGAAGATCATAAAATGAATGCTGTCTTCCCAAATCCAAGAGCCTTGCTGCCTCAAATACATATCTATGCAAAAGTGAGGTTACTGGCCAAGACACACCAGAAGATCCACATAAAGCAAGTCATGCAAAAGACTACTGAATCTGGCAACTTTGCAAGTTTAGGATAAAGTTACAAAAATACACTGAAGCTAAAGCCTGTGGGCTAATGGTCAAGGGACCAATTCAACACTGCAATGAAAAATTAAGAAATAATAAAGCAAGATGGTTGCCCTGAAATATGCATTACGGATCAAGAAATGACAGCAAAATGGGTACTGCAGAAGGAACCCAAGTTTAAAATACAAGATAAAGAAATGTTCATTAAAAGCAGCATCAATAACCCCCATATCCCCAAATTATCAGCTACAGTTACCAGAGAATAATATCCTCCACTGAATAAATGTTTAAGGCAATACAAACTGATGTGTTCCACTACTGGTAATCTACGCTTACCTTCTAAAATAAACTAGTGGTCGATTGCTAATACTGTGTTTAACCAGACTACTGAGCTAATTTATTTATAACTGTCACATGGCAAGCCAAAGGATTTTGTTCTTATTAATAATTTAGATATTAAGTTACAACTTTCTACAAATTTTACAACTGAGTTAATAAAAAATGGAGATTCTGCAAGAATTTCTTATACTGATTTGTTTCCAAAACTTGACATTGTCAATTATATTTTGGACATTCACAAAAAAAAAAAAATGTTAGTACTACATTCTGTAGATATAGGGATTAAATAATTTGGGATATTCATCAAATATCCTTGAGTCAAACAAGTGCCCAGATCAACTAAACTACCAAATTATAAGTTAAAATTATTTGTGTCATTCTTTAAGATATAATGGAGTCCATATTCCTACAATGGGCTTGATCTGTTTCAATTTGTTAATATCAAGTTCAATACTCCAACTACCATTTTCTCCTTATAATATGTTTTAGAGATGTTTAAGGTAAGTATGCAAAACAAGAAGCCTTATTAATGTCACCACCTATGTCTGCCTATCTGATTGGAGTGAAGTCAACCTAGACAGAAATTTCACTTGACTGGAGAACACGTACTCATTTCATGCCATTACCTTAAAATATATGACAAATTTTTAATTAATTTGTATTTTTCCTAATATACAAACCTGAGGTCTTTACATATGGATAACTTCCAGCAAAGCTGTTATGGTAACACTTACCGAAGGTAGGGGCGGGAGTACCACCCACCCAACCAGTATGCATTCCATCTCTTCAGTTTACCTTTTGGCCCAAGTAAAAGAATGAGGGGTGGTAAGAGGCGGGCCTTTTACGTAAAGACCTCATGAAAAATACAAAATAAATTAAAAATTTGTCATTTGTTCCTACATGAATACAAGCCCTCAGTCTTTACATATGGAGACTTAGTATTGGAGGGAGGATTCCAAGTAATTCCCTGAACTGACTGGTAGTTCGACTCACATGGTATTCTCTTCCTGGTCAGGAAAGAGCAAAGGAAGGATACCATACCTCTGATCTGTTGAACATGTGTGATATACAACTACCAGACTTCTGGGCACTTTGAATAAATAGAAAGTATGAAAACCCTTGATTCAGAAGGTACGCACGAACCCACAATGTACTGGAAAGTGAGATGTTGCGTTCCGTACTGAGCCAATACAGAATGCCATTTGTTCTGTATTTGGCTGTCTGAACATCATTTTAGAATTACATTCTCAATTATGCAAAACAAGTGGACTAACACCAGGAATAGGTGCACCACTGAGCTCATTATATCCGAACTCCTTGTAACCCTCAATTTCAAACAGAGTTGTGCTGACTTTCTCACAACCACTGCAAAGGATAAAAGGCTTCTTGCAGCAGCAAGGAGCAACACAAAATATTCATGGAAAAAGTAGGAAACCTGGGAATGACCGATATCCAAAGTCTATTTCCCTGATTCACTGAAAATTTGTATGATGTTACTTTTCAATGGCTATTGTAGTTTAGCAGTGGAAATAAATCCTGCATTTTATTTTGTATAGTTCTGAAGGAATAAAATAAACTTGGTGGTATACATACATATATATATTATTTCATTGTCTAAACTTGATGGTATACATATATATATTATTTCATTGTCTATGTCACAGCATGTCATTTACTTTTGAATTTAGACTATGTAGCTACAAACAACCAACTGGCTTGCCCATAGTCAGTCCTTTTCTCTCCTTGCTAGAGAGAAGGTAGGAAATGCATGTTTATCCAAACAAAACTGGATTATAGACAGGAAACTCAGCCATGCAGCCATGCAGATCACCAGCATGCATGCCAGTCCAGCTCATGATGGCGTGTTCACTCTAGTGGACAGAAAACAGGAAGGTAGGAAGCCAGTCCCGCCCATGCCTTCTCCCTGTGGCCACACACCTTAGGCAAGACGCAACCTGTCCTTAAGAGCTGGGTAAACTACATGACTTGTTGAGCATCCACCAAGGATCCAAGGACTCATAAGCAATAACCCAAGGTAAAAGGATAAGAATGTGAACTGCACAATTACTTAATATCCAAGTACCAGATTGATGGGTTCTTCCTGAATACCGTACATTGATGGATGACTGTGGCCCCTAGAGATGTTGCCTCAAATGCACTGATGACCGCCACGAAATTGCAGGGTATATTCGTAAGGTCATTCCCCTATGCACAGAAATGATTCCTTTGCCTATGGTCAACACCCCAAGGTAAGAGGATATGAAAGTGAATTCCACAAAGACATTCTATCCTAGTACTCAGGCTACATGTCCTTGCTGAATGTGACAGACATATGGATGACTTTGCCTTCTAGAGATCCCACCCAAAACATAATGATGTCCAGTACGAAGTTCCACGGTATGCTCGGTTGATCAGTTCCCTAGCTAGAGAAAAGATCCCTTTGCCAACATTTCTCGGGCAGCTCAAAGCTATGGGTAGAAAGACTAGATCACGGGGGTAACACAAAAGCCATACTGTCTTTGTGCCACAGGACCATCGAAGGAAAATGACCAATTTAACTGATCACCTTCGAATAAGCAGATCAGAACAGAGCCAACAATAGGAAATCAAGAGAAGAAAGAATATGATCAAAAGATCAACCATCCTATCCCATGATTTCATCAAAAAGTACTGACATATCATCCATCTCACTTTTGATTCCTTGTTGACCATCGTACCGAAAGTACTTCTGTCTGTCCGAGTACTACCACTGTCGCAGACCTGACATGGAAGTACATAAGGACCTTTGGGGACCATGTTCATATCGTGCAAGACTTGCAAGACAGATTGAAATACTGATGAAATAAATACTGTAACTAGTACTGTACTTCAAGTTTAAATAGCAATAAAACAATTTAGACAAACCAGAAAAATTTTGAACTAGGTAATCGAACATCACGGTACCTGGACAGTATGTATCAGCAATATTGGAGGAAGGAAAAACTCCTTTCATCACTTTTGTCTAAAAAGCATTGTCATACAAAAGGAACTGCTTCAAGTGCTCCTATACAACACACCACAGACTTTACTACGGGCACTTATGCAGCACTTGGCTACAGCTGCAGTTTCTTCCTTTTCACTTTTCATCCATTCCCTTTTGTTACCTTATTCTTTCATGCATCAGTGTTTCAACCCTCACTCAAGAACAATTCAATTTGGTTACCCCTATGGGGAATAAAAACTGGGATCATTGGTCTACCTCAACTGCTTTATGATATTAACAATGATTTACAGACTGCATATCAACATTAAGCAAAAGGCATTACCTTACTACAGATCAAGCATCGCTGCCTCGTACTAAAGTATGAAATGAACACAGCTACGAAAATTGCTCTATAACTGAGAGTTGTTGTTCAATAACCAATCTGTGTTATTTATTAACTTGAACAACCAGGAGAAAATTGCCCCACCTGGGGCATATCTCATTTACTCTGAGAGTATCCTAAGTTGTATTTCAACAGAGGTCTTTCACATTCACAACTGACCCCTAATCCCCTTTACTTGCCAAGAGCAACCAGATTTGCCGAACAGCAGAACCAACACGGTAAATGTGCCTCACTGTCGAACTTCTCAATTCCAGAGGTCCTTTATTTCTCACACCATTGGGGTGTGGAACAGCCTCCCAGAGGATGTCGTGCAGATGGAACTCAGAAGTTCAAGCAAAAATGCAATGCATTACTATCGTAATACTACTATTCTTGCATTTTAATACATTTTTATCTGTTTGCCTATTTATTAATTTTTTTTTTAATAAGTGAGATCTTTCTGCATTTCCCTTTACTTCCTCTTACGTCTTCCTAATGAACACCATATTCTTTGGAAGCTTGAATTTCAAGTCAATGGCCCCTGTGGTGGGCTTGTTCCATATGAATAGGTTTCATCTACTGAAGAATAATAATAATCTCATCTTTAAGGCTGACAGCCTGATTCTGTTTACGACTGGACAAAACACTTGGTTATCTAGACCTCTTGGCTCTCTATCGATATCATTAGTCATCACAATACCAAGTGGATGGTGAAAAGACCCAATTGTTTTCAATTTCCAGTCCAGAAATTCAAGTTCAGGCTCGGTCTCGCAAATTTCCTGATCAAGACTTCCTGATAATGAAGGCTCACCCATAAGTGAACAGGGCCTTAAAGACAGAATGCAATATCTGAACAAAACTCAGTAATTTTACAAAAATTAGTTTAAATTGTTTCAAGACATACTTTCCTTACCTACTTAAGACCTTGAACGGCTGCGTCTCTTAAAAGCTGGAGACTCGCTACGGCGCCGATAGTCATCATATCTACGAAAGAAAATGTAAGTTTTAGAATTTTCTTCAAACTAAATGATCAAAAACAGCAACAGTATTTTCTTAATACTGTAAAAGCTTTAAACAACTACTTGGAAAAATAATTCCAATGTTTTTAGTTTTGATGACATTATAAGACAAAACACAAAAAAAATAAATAATATAAACTACCAAAAATATACAAGAAAACATCAGGACTAAAGAAGGCAAGAGAGAACCAATTTAAAAGCAGAATAAAAACTGCCAAACTGTAATCTTCTGACATAGCAAGATTTTAGACCATATACATATTTACATTCCTAGCTCTCTGTAAAGGGAATCATCAAGTGTCCTGCACGACACATTGTACAGTTCTTTTTAGTGTTCCCCCCTGCCTCTTTCCTTTACATGTTTCCTTCCGTCCCTCCATCCCAACTATAGCTGTCCTACTTCCAAAACTTTACCTTGCACTAACTATCGCCTTTTCGGTGGTAGTAAATATATCTATAATAATATGACTACATTGTAGTTACACATCTATTTTACACAAGACCAACCTTTACAGACTTCTCATACTGAAACTCATTAAGATGGGAAAAAAGGAGAGAGAGAGAGAAAAAAAAAGCAAGAGTAAGGACCTTAGCCCAAGTAACTTGTGATGTATTCTTTAATATACAAGACAGGCAAAACAAACCTCCTTCATGCACCCGTTCTAAGAACTAAAAGCAAAAATTGAAAAATTCAATACAGTAATTACAAGTGCAAATCCCACAACAGACAGAGGTGAACAAATTTATTGTATTGAAGTAAAATAAGTGTATCTAAAAGGCACTCAATGCACACCACCACTAATGCCAAACCCCTATGAGCCCATTTTGTCATTCGATTAACCTGGTTATCAGTCGCAGTCCACATTCTTAAGAAAACTTACAAGTTCAGAGGATATGTAACTTTCATCTAAGTTCACTGTCAGATGTAATTATTAAAATTTTATAAAGATCCACCGAGATGATGTTAAATCTACAGTCAAGGTGCATAGGGTTTAAATTTCTATAAGTTGGAACCGAAAAAGTAAAAAAAAATTCCTCGATCTGCATCCTAGTCAACCGATTTAAATAAAAGAAAAAAAAAACCTTCAATTCTCCCTTGGCCCACAGCTCATCCCTCAAATAACTTCATTACGTTCAATCTAAAAACTATATAAATAATCTCGCCTTTACGCAATGTCTTGCTATGAACTAAGGAATCAGGTGCACATTTTGGAGTCAAAAGTGCTCGACCATACACAAGTAATCAACTGGCTATGATCACACACCTTCAACCAAAGCAGTAAGCAAAGCTCTACAAACTTAACAACAAATGACAAAGGGTCAGCTATGTATCACTACTGATCAGTCTGTTGTACCCAATAGGACCAGTGTGTGATGAGCTGAATAGTGTGCCCACTGGTTAAGAGATGTGATTTTCTGGGGGGAAATAGGAGGGCCTAGAGAAGAGAAACTGTCACATATTTATCACTGTTCAGGATGAAGGTTGAATCACCCTTATAAGTTGATCGCGGCCTTGTAATTTGCTGCTGCACCCAGTCCTCCTGCAGTCTCACAGCCAGAAATGGTACTTTCACCTGCTTTGATGTCTGCATTTAGAGCTCCTGCTCCTGTGGGTTTGGTGCCTCCTGCTTCGACTTCCCGTTCGCATGAAGCCCTTTGCTTATCCATCTGGTTCTGAGTACTGCCTTGTTTCTTGTCAATTTGACTGTTCCACACAACTACAAAGCTTGACTGTTCCCATGAACTCCATGGATTCAGCCAGTCTTGCTTACATATTTGACCCTATGTCCTCAACTTCATAGATGATCCTGGCATCAACTGACCCACCTACCCTTGAGTCAACTAGCATGTGTATCCAGCTGCCATGGCTTCCCATGTCACTGGGGGCATTGAACTCTTTGCTGATTTCTAATACATCAGTCTTCTCAGCTGACCCTGTCTCAGCTACAGGATTACTGACTGCCTCCATGTCAGCTTTAGCTTAAGTGCTCTCATCTGCAGAGGATTCCTTGCAGTCTTTCTCTGGTGTTCCTTTGGTGCTCCACAAGAGTTATCAACTACCATCCCTCAATGTGAGTCTACTCTCACCATTTTGTCCGACTGCCTTCGGCTCCTAGCACACCAATCCAACCAAGAGGCAAATTCTAAACAATATAGTAGCCCCCTTGTGTGCCATCCCTGGAGATACTTCTGAATTACAGCTGGCTCTTCTTGACCCAAAAGCCTTCAGGAACATGGAGGCTGATTGTAGATCTCGGGTAGTTCTACAAGTTTCTCCAAATGAACTCCTTTTTGAATGTTGATGGTGGAGTTTCTCTGCTGGGGGGGAATTTTTGTTTTGAAAGATCTGAGGAACATACACTTCCACATCTCAATTTACCCCTGCCCACCCCATGAAGTAAACGTGCTTTGTTTGGCAAGGTTGTGTGCTCCAGTTCTGGGCCCTTTGCTAATAACTGTGTACTGCCCAGGGTCTTCACCAGTACCTACTAAGGTTGCTGCCTTGTTTTGGCCTTTTCAAGGAAGGAGTTCAAGAGAGACTTAAGTGTTGGGTCCTAACCCAACAGCTCAACTATTAAAAGTTGGATCTATCAATATTCACATGGACAGTCCACTAAGAGAAGCTCATGGACATTATCACAACATTGGTCATCCATGGTGAGATTTCAATGCTTCCAGGAGACCATCAATAAGTTTCTTAGCCATCCTCATCCAAAAGCCAAGTTTTCACAGGTTTAAACTTGGGACCTGGTGTCCCTGAAGAAGTTATTTCCTCACAGTTACTTCTGAATTCACTCTCTCCCAATACAGTTGGCTTTCCTGTTGAGAGGAAGCCTTTACTTCTCCATGCAATATGATCCCGACCACAGAGTAAATTCGTTGTCTGTGATGGGACTGTCAAAAACTGCTGAAAGAGTGCCAATGGTGCCAAGAAATCCCTACCTCCTGATGTTTCCCAATGCCTTAACCACAAAAGGGGAAACCATTTGTTACTCAAGTGAAAGGGGTTTGTTTGAGGGAGAAGAGCAACAAGCACTTGAACTGCATAAGGTTTCAGGCAGTCCACTTAGACCTCCGAGCATTTGAGACCACCTTGTAAAGAGTCAAGCTGCTAAGCTGGGACCACAGCTGACAAAACTACCAAGCAAGGCAGAACAAAGTCTCTCTGCTTGCTTGCTGTCTACAGTTATCTTCCCATATGCAGACAGGCACTAGGTCTCAAATGTGCTTCAATTTAAGAAAGGAGTTTACACCTTAATAGTACATGCTCCCAATAAGGCTTATCTCTACATAAATGATACATTCTATTCAGTACGATTAGTAAATCTTGTGATATTTTGGTGGTTAAGACAGCATGATTTATACATTTAGTCAAAATTTCATTTCCAGAAAAACTTGCTTTTTAAAGTTTTAAGACATTCCTAATATATACCTATATAAACAGTTTAAAAAAAACCTGTTTCAAAAAGTCACAAATTTTTAATCAATTTGTATTTTTCCTAACATACAAACCTGAGGCCTTTACTTACGCATACCATTGGTAACTTCAATTATTCAAACACACATACACACCCACACACTGTACTCACAGATCTACAGTTACTTGCCATAAAAAAATATGTGAAACTGCTGTAATACTTTACTACTGATACAGAGCAAACAAACATCCAAGCCTATGTAATACAGTCTGAATACATAAGATGACAAAGTAAAAATCAGACCATTTACAATACCATCAAACAGTAACATTTGTAAACATGCAATACCCAGTTATTAACTAATAATAAATTGTGTTCCTTCCAGTCTTAGCATCTACCACTGAGCTAGCTACCATAGTCTTCATGCATGAACGTCAAACCAAATCTCAATACAACATGAGACCATCCAAACTTTTGTTTTCAGGTTCTTGGTTATTTATATATTTTTCTACGATCAAACTTTTTTACTTCATTTTTTGCTCTCTGACCAGACTTTTCATACAAGAATATTTACACTGCAGTTTGAAGTTTGAAACTTATGTCATATACTTTCATAAACCTCAATCAAAAATTTGCACAATCATGTTCCCATGTTCTCAAGTCTTTAGTCTGTCAAAAAGAGAGCTGTTTCAATATGCATGTGTCACCTGGATCCTCTGGTATGTTGCAATCACCATCCCTCGTGTTCAAACTGTAAATGAGAGCAAGATTGATTCAAGGGCTGGAAGGCCAATATACCTTACATAACTGAGGGGTTTATTATTTTTTATCAAAACTCCATCAACAGCCATTTTGGCAAAAAGTTGGCATTGCCCCAGTGTCTTTGCACTTGCCTTGTAATACCCCGTAAAGAACACAGTGACTGAAATGAGTTAGAAACCAAGACTGGTAGCCTACAGGCTCAGTCATAGAAAAGTTTAATACCTGGGATAAAAAATTATATGCTTTTATCAGAAAGCCTCCCAAACTGGAGACTTGAACCGGATATGAGACGGCAGCTAATAACCTCAAAATCTACATCACTTGAAAGTCCTACAACTGAAAGGTGAAGACAAGTTATGATAAGTTGCAGATAAATTCCCCCCCAAGTAAAAACAGGGCCTGCCACAACTATTAAGCAAAAAAATATGAGGCCTAACCATTTTAACAGAAGCATTTCTTAAACAGACAGTAGTAAATGTAGGCTGTCACTATCAGGTACAGAAAACTCATCAGAGCATGTCAAACCCACTACACACATTCAACCACTGAACTCTCCTTGCATGGACTCCCTAGAGGACAAATCCAAATTATGCTTAAAGGCCAGAGAAGTACAGGCTCTGTAGGGAGACATTGCCTGCAGCCATCACACCTGAGATCTAGGGCCTTTATACATAAGCTTGGTAACCCTCATTAGACAGAGCAAGACATCCATTCACTTAGTCCTAACAGAAAACAAGGAAGCAAAGACAAACCTGGCCAATGGGGGAGAGGGGGAGGTAACCTCATAATTTGAAGGAACTGCAATTCTTAACAATGATTATGATTTTTATCTTTCTAAAGCCCAGATAAAGAGGGTTGGAGTCAGTAAGAGCATCTGCGTAAAACATATGCCAAAACAAATCGTGAAATGAGCCATTCTGTGAGTATTAGAAACAGTAGGATGTTTGCTAGAAGCAACCCACAGACAACCACAATAAGAGCAGGTGTGGCTAAGGAATTAAGCTCAACCCTTGAGACTTAGAACTTTGATCATATTCAGCATGACAGGGAGGGGACTTACAATTGCAGGTCTCATGAAAATTAGGAAAGCAGATGTGTTTTGTGTGCAGTAGACTCTTTGGAAGGGTAAAAGTAAAGGAACTAAATGGTTAGACTTCCATACAGCGGTCCAAGTGGGGACATTAGGAAATGGCATTGGTACTGTTGTCTTAAGAAATTAAAAATGGTATTACTGAGGTTCACAGGAAGAGTGAAAGGATAATGAAGGCAAGGCTACATAAGAGGAATTGCACACTGAGCACTAAATTTGCATACCCGTCAAACAGGATGTACTGAAGAGAAAGAATAGTTTCTATATGGACTTACATGAGGAAATGGAATCAGTTTAAATGGACAAAAGACCCATTTTTAGAGAGGACCTAAAGGGTACATCAGTCAGAGCACTGATGCTATGATCAACATCCTTGGAAGGCATGGCTACAACCAACGAAACAGATAGGGAAAATGGATAATGAACTTTGCAACATCATTTGACATGAGAATAACAAACCCCTTCTTTTATAGGTACCAACATCATCTGATCATGTACAAAAGTGGTGCAAGAGGTTGTCAAACTGACTGCATCTTACTCAGAGAACATTCAGTGGAACTGCACAAAACTGGTTGGAAGTTACAGACTTGCAACTGAGATTAAAAGAAGGAAATAGGAGGAGAAATGCACGGGCCCAAGAAAATCAAGTGATGCAGGTTATGAGAGCCCAAACTTGGAAGACTCCAGAGAAAGGGTAATGGAACTGATTGTTCACGAGATATATATCACCAAAGAATAGTGGAACTAGACCATTGATATCATATTAAGACAGGAATTGGAAAATACTGGAAAATAGGAAACTTAGCAGTTTAATAAGGAAGTACAACATATAAGAAGGAAGTAGAGTAACAGGAAGAGATTGAAGGGCACAAGATAATCTACCAGATGAGGAACAGGGTAACGAAGCAGATAGCATCAAAAGCCAAGGCTATAGCACATGATCAGTTGTATCAAGCTTTACAAAATGAATGAAGGCAAAGGGAAGATTTTCCGGCTAGCCAGAGAAAGAAACGAAAGCAACGAGGGTACGACAAACGGAAAGCAAATCAAAGGAGCGGATGGAAAAGTGCTGAGGAAAGAGGAGGAACATCACAGATAGATGGAAGGAATATTTTGAAATACTAACAAATAAAGAAGAGAAAAAAAATTCATACAGGGAGATGAAGTTTAAATTTTGGAATGATTAAGGAAATGAGAGGAGCTAAATATTTATGATTAATTAAATTTAGGCTGGCAATCCAAGCACCGCGGCACTTTCAGCCATTCACTGCTTTAGACAGTGAATTGAGGGAGTCAGAGTGGCTGGAAAGCAAGATAAAGATTAAGAGAACAAGGAAATAAAGAAGTACAAGGACCTAATGGGGACCTAATGATAGAACTGGGAGTGCATCCAGGGAACAAATAGTTCCCTAACAGTTAAGGTAGAAAGTGCACAAGACAAGCAGTCGAGGTAACTCATTTCATGTCTAACCCCATAAATGGAATAGCTATTAAAACATTATCATGATGATGAATTACAGAGGGCAACACATAACTAGAGCACTAATTCAACATGAAAAAAAAAAAAAAAAAATACAATGAAAAACTTCCCACACATAACAGAAGAGCATTACCATTAGGAAGGTTAGCCCAGAAAAATATATGGTAAACAAAAAGCAAATTACAAGTCGCCTAAAATTAACCAGTTCTCAAGTAAAAAGTGTACGTGAAAGAACACGGGGAGAGGAATCATTTCACCTCCAATTCCATCAACAGAACAGCTGATATCAAAACATTTATAATAACGATGAATTACAGGAGGCAACATATATATAATTAGCAGAATAATTTAGAACAAGAAAGATACAATGATAAACCTCCCTAGATAAAATGACAGTGTTAACATTTAGAAGGTAATGCCCAAATAAAAAATGGGTAAATCAAAAGTAAATAGAAAGCAAAGTACCAGTCACCCAAATTAACCAGTTCTCAAAACAAAGCAAAGATACAAAACACAACAGACTTACTCTTCATTACAGTACAGTGCACAAGATAGGAAAAAGTGGTTAGCACAAACAAAACCTCACATCAGAACACTAACTAGTTGAAGACTAGTAAGCTAGTTGGCGGAAGACTTGCTTCAAAAGTACTGAAATGGAAATATTTGAAACTATGCCCAACAAATTCTCAAATGAAGCAAACACTGTAAAAGGAGCTAAATTTTACGGGTGATGAAAAGGGAGTTACTAATCAAAAGTTTTACAAAGCCGGTGCTCCAAGACAATGATACTAACAAATAGTAGGTACCTGCTTCATGAAGAATTCACTTAAGTGAAAGCATTAAAGTGAAATGGGGCTGAAATGAATGACGCTGACATGAAGAAAAATTAAAAATGCACAAAAGAATGACTGATGCTGGAGACTTCTTACATGTGGTCTAGGCATGCTTAGTGGGGCCTCGTCAATTTGTGATCAGTGCAAGGTGTTAAAACTGGAGAGCCACTGCATGGGACCATGACACTGATTTAATGAGTTTATAATGAACTAAAATATTAGGTATTGGAAAAGCATTTCTGCTGCAGAGCAAACATCTGGGGAAAGAAAAAGTAGACAACAGCTCTCACAGGTTTACCAAAAGTCAGGACGCTGATTGAGACATCTGAGAGGCCAGGTGGCACATGCGCAAAAACAAAAAATCAATAATCTCTCTAAGTATTTCACAAATATTTCATCATACCCAAAGATGGAGTGTTCCTAAACAATGTTCATTACAAGATAACAGATGTTTTATATATATGTTGGTTTTCATCAAACCAAACCAAATGCAGTATGTACTGAACTTTCAAAATTTACAATGAGCTGCTAAAACAATAAAACAGGGCAAACTAATGAAACAGTACAGTATACAAATTCAAAAGGTGATATTACCTTGGAGATCCACGACGTGCACCTCTGAAAAGATAATTAGTAACTTCTATTAGTTAAAAAAAATCATTCTTTTCTCATTCTTCTACTTTTCAATTATCCTACACCAGAACAAAACTGAATTTGTATAAACACTAATGCTATTAATGAGAAAGCATAAAAAAATTCTCTATGACTAATTAATAACCAAGTTCCCTAATTACTTCTTTGCAGTTCAAAACCAAGAATTCCAACCTTACTAATCTTTCATGGTAAAACCACAAAACTCTCACGGCTTCCTAGATAAATTCAACGGTCTTCAAATGTGAGATGTGGTCTTGAGGAATATTATGCATAAAGGCATTTTTTCAGCTCTTTAAAAAGTATCATAAAAAATCAACACACCACTAAAACATTTTGCTGTTCCTAGATTGATCTAATTCATAAAAAAAATAGGTTAAGGTCACAAAGGCATTTTGTTCCTTTTCAAGAATTGCAACTAAAACTTTTTCTGTACTGTTGGTTTTGTTTAACAGCATTCTTGATCAATATGTCTATTTTCATTAAGAACATATTCAAAAGTTTTTCAAAGGTGCTGATAACAGAAAAAGAACATGGTTGTGAAATAAAATTTGTCACCAAGAAACAAGCACTTTCCAGACCCGTGACTTCTGCCAGTCTAATTCACAGAACACACCTGCTCCAACAAAAATCCATTAAAATTAACTCTGCATGCCACAAAAGCCTCCTAAATAACTAAGTTCCATTCCGTAAGGTAAAAATAAAAAGGGCAGTCAGCTGACAATACTATACAGTATTGCTCCAGTCATATTACCTGTGAGTAAACGTGAGCCCTTGCTTCTCTCATGATAGCCTTTAGTCAAATTTTGTCATCTTTCATTCCTCTCTTTGGTTTTGTGAGTATATTAGTATCCCTGATTAACAGACCTACTATTCAGATGCATCAGGAGTCCATACATAAGAATATTTTGTACTTATAGTATAAGGAATAATCTGATGAGCACACTGTATATAGCAGATACTGAAACAGACACACCAAACACTTGCCTATCTAACCCCGTAAACATGGGGGGTCTTTGTTCCCAGGGTTAGTGACCCATCATAACCTGCTCTCTCCATTTAGGATGTGTTGTCTGCCTGGTATCAAAATGTGTTTGTGGTTTTGCAAGTATATGTGGCTATTTTTAGTGGTTTAACAAGTATGCTTGGCTATTTTTACAGTGGTTTCGCAAGTGTATGTGGCTATTTTTCCAGAAGTATATCTATCCATACAAATATTGTATGAACAATTCCTTTACAAGACCAACAATCAAGTATCTTCCTACTTCAGCCGGGATAAAAGCCTTTGACTTATCAAATGCAAACTGCAGGGGCCCTCAAAATCTCTTAACCAACCCCTTCATAATATCCTTACCCCTCATCAACCCTCAGACATGTAAAAAAAAAAAAATAAATAAATAAATAAATAAATAAATAAAAACAAACGAACGAATGAATGAACAAATATCAAATATAAATTTCCATAATAACATTTATTTAGATACCTACTGCTAAAGATAGCTTATATCTCTGCACCGATGGCAAGTCAGCATTCAAACAAAAGATCGAATGGCTGAACCTGGTGACTGTCTAGTACACTTGTTCTCCACCAGGTTCTTCACATCTTTTAACTCTTGTCAGAATTCTCATTCTCCTTGACAACTCACTAAGTAGTGGGGAGGTTGGGCAGGGTCCGCTTCAACAGTAGGTGAGTATCCAAATAAATTTTATTACGAAAACTACAGATGAATCTTACTTACTGTTAAAGATAGCCGATTCCCACATTGAGATATAATATGGTGGGTACTGCAGCTAAAATAAATCAGCTCAGCGAACCAAGCTAAAACTTTCCTTGCATCAAACCCATAAAATTCTTACCCGATCTGGAATCCTTTCTGGATCTTACTGCTGCCAGAAGTTGGATTCCATTCAGGAAGCAAGGCTCTCGTCTGTGTGCAGTGAAGAGCAGCCCTGCGGAGAAAACCACTTCAATTCGGCAAGAACGAAAGAAAAGTGATGTGCACGGATCCCTGTGCCTGGATCCAAAAGCCCAACAAACGACAGTCAACTAAAATTAAATACGTTTATGATATAAAGTATGCTCTTATACAATGTGCATAAACCCTCATGCTCCCGAAAATATCAAAACCTGGGATTTTAAACAGAGACCCTAAAAGACTGCTCTTTCTCTGGTTCTGGAAAAAAACTACCCACTACCAGTAGAGGACTATGGGCTTCACCATTTTAAGACGCAATTGTGTACTTAAGGCAGCAAGCAGCAAAAACCAAACTCTACTTCTACTGTGCCGCATTAATCACATCCTCAAGCAACAAATTTGTTGTAAAACTAAATAAGTTGCAACTGCTCTTACGTTACGAAAGTGTACCTTCAATAAATGTAAAAGTTATGGAACTAGTTTCTCATGTAGTTAGTTAGTTATAAATGATTTGTTTAACCAGACCTCTGAACTCTTTTAGGGTTCTTCTCGGGCTGGGATGTGGTAACACAGAGAACATAGTGTTCTCTCACACAGGGCAAAGACATTCCAGGTTTTCTAAAACCAAAAAACAAAAGGTTACCATGCTTCTTCCACACCTGCCTGTTCTAAATAAATTTTAATTGCCCTAACAGCACAGAGCAGCGTTTCCTCTTCCTTCCACACCAAAGAGGTTAAATTTGGAATTCTTACATTTCTCAGAAAAACTTATCCTTAACATCTTTCTCAGCTTTAGGGCAAAAAAGGTAAAATACCTTTTCCTTTACAACAGCCTTAGGGAGAGTGCATATAATATAGTTACTCTTTTAACTTCCAAAAGTGCTAACAAAAAGCATGTTTCATAGTAAATACTGCAATGATACGGATTCCAGAGGCTCAAAAAGATCCACAGATAAAATTTTAGGACACCAACATCGTTAGGTGCTGATCAATACTGGGGGAAACCATGGAACCACAACCTTGAAAGTAGACAGTGAAAAATTAAATCTACGAAAGTGGAGAAACTTTGCTGTCTACACAGGTACGAGTGCTGAAAATGGCACCAGTATAATACACAAACTGATAAAAGGGCATGGTTGTTTCTCCATTTAAGGACAGAATCCGAGATAACTTTGAAAACCCCCTTATTGGGAGGAGACTGTTGAGCACCTCTCAAGGGATTGTCAGGGGTGCGGAAGTTAGTGGAACCGCATGGAACTCAGTAGTCCGAGTCTCTAGTTTTTCTTAACGGAAGAATACAAGAAAGATCTACTGAGAGATACAGAAATTTTGAAAACCATTACCTCTGAGGCTACTAGGGCTCTATAGGAGTCCTTGCGCATTCTTGTACTCAAAATTTATTCAATTCTTCCCTTAGAGCAGATTAAGGGGGAGGACGTGTGTCCAAATCAGGCCGAATTTGAAGAGATGCATCCACTGTTCAACATGCTAAAACAAAGTCCATATTTGAGCGCTTCTCCAATTCTACAGCTACTGCCAGACTCATGCATGTAACAACCACACGACCAGCAGAACTTGTCCTTACTGAATCCTCGACCATCAAATTCATTGCCCCTCCGCAGAGTGTTCATTTTCTACCCAAAGAAGCAGTCTTTCTGCTATGACCTATTTCTGACCAAGTGACCTATTTCTGACCAAGTGTTTACATTGCAGAATCTCTTCCATATAGCCAAGAGTTGAGCTCTTTACGATAAAACTACAGTACCAGGAATCTTCAAAAGTCTTTCCACCACCCGAATGTCTCTGTAAAGTTTACCAGGTGTAGTACTGACCATTCTAGGTGTAAGTCAGTGTCACAACAGTTGTCATAACTCTTTTGTTTTGTGTTATGAGATTTTCAGACTAAACATTTCACTGACTGAAATATCAAACTCTAAAGTAATTTGTATTTTTCCTTTTCATATGTGGAGTACCTGTTTAGCACTCTTTGGCTGCTACTGAATTTTCTCTTAAAAACAAAATCCTATTGGTAGGCCTATTGTCACGCATGACCTGAGACAGTCTGATCCCTCCACTGCGTTCGCAGCTGTGTCCACCTTCTCAATCGCTCAGGGTCGTCTCAAGTTTTAGAACTGTACTGTTTTTTTTCTGCGCATGCCCCAATGTGACTTACGTTATTGTCAGGTCATTAACCTGAATAGCATAGCCTTCTCCTTCAGCACCTTTTGTAATGCAGTACATTGTTTTTTTTTTTTCTGATTGGGGTTGTTGTATTTGTGTTGGAACAAATACGGTTTACATACAGTTTTAACTTCTTAATATGCTTCTCCCAACCAAAAGGGGACCGGACGGCAGAGCTAAAGAGGAAGTCTCAGTACCAACAAAACATTAGAAGAGGAAAAACCCATACATTGAGTAAGGAAAATTACAAACGAAGGACCTAGAGAAGAGGGAAAAATGACAGGTTTATGACCTGACCTATCTGCTTTAGCAATCTATCTGCTTCCCTTCTCTTCCTATTTAATGCACTTGAGCATAAAGTCCTTTGAAAATCCTTACATCCCCACATCTATTTTCAAAATCATACTTTATACCCCTGCAGCCATTACAATCAGTGTGTCTATCTACCTAATGATTCGACATCCTGTTACCACAGTAATCATTCCAACACAACCTGGCATTCTTAGCCTTGATTCCAGTGGAAGGCATCCTAGGAAAAATAAATGCACAGTAAATGTACAGTACTGAGAAAGCAACAGCCAGAACAATGAAATGCCAACAAGAGCCTTTACACACAGGCAAAAAGGATAATTCTGACAAAAGCTAAATCATTTGAAACAAACCTGGTAGAGAACAGGTGTACTAGACAGTCATCCAGGGTAAGCCTTTTCATGATGATCTGTTGTTTGATTGCAGATATAAGCTATCTTTAATAGTAGGGAAGATTCATTCCAAATAAATTTATTTAAGGGCACAAATTCTTTCGCCCTTCTTCTTTTCTCAATGAGATTCATTTACCTTAAACATTCTGTCATTCCTTTATCAATTTCTGTATCGGTTCCTTTACCGGATGCAATTGTGAACAATGAAAAACTTCATAACTAAGTCACATAATATTAGGCACATTAAAAATATTGTAATCTTACATTTTACAGACGAATCGTGTTGTATTTTTAAAATATAGCTTCAAATCAAACTCAGCAAACCTGCCTTGCATCATCAAGTTTCAATTTAAATTTATAACGTTACTTAATGCTTTTCTATTTCTTAGACAAATGTCAGCTTTTAACCCAAAAAAATTCACATTCAACCTTAGTGCTTATACTGTAGACCCTCTTTGGACCCCTAGGTATTCCCTGACCACTTGGGTAGTCACACTGACCCCCAGAGGTCAATATCAACCACTCTGGAGGGCCCTGCTCTAAAGATAAGTAGCAAATATAAAGGGGTCTTAACTTGGTATGTTTTTTAAAGCACTGAATTACAGTACATCAGCTGTGCAACAAATGTATCTAAATACTGGACATAAATTAGCCAAGATGTATGATGATAACGATCATACTCCAAATGAACAACGATTCATAAGGAATAAACCTAAGATATCATCAGCCTGGAACATAATTCTCAACAAACTAGATTATTCCAATATGAAATATAGATGAAAATGAATACAATTAATAAACTACCTACATGTAAAAACTGCAATGCAAGTAAGAAAACTATTATGGCACTAATTCATAACCATAAATATCAAAAATGATTACTCTAGTTTTCCAGAGAAAGGAAAGGCAGACTTCGGGTGTTATGCAGCACGGCAACTTGACATCTCTACAGAATGTGGATGCTGGTGCTCTACATAAGAAGCACCATATTACAGGCAGTCCCCAGTTAACGGCGGGCTCGGTTAATGACGATCCGGTTTTATGGGGCTTGTCTAGTGACAAAAATCGGCAATTTTTGGCGCCGAAAATCGCCGATTTCCGCTTATCGGTGCCAATAATTTGGTATTGGCGCCAGTACACACCTAACAGAGGCACCAATAACCGAAAATCGGCACTTTTCGGCGCCAATAATCCCGAAAATCGCCGGAAATTGCCGATATTCGGTCATCATCACACCCCCAGAACGGAACCCCTGCCGATAACCAAGGACTGCCTCTAGTTCTTTGGGTGCAACCAAAACTGGTACTACTGGATATATTGTGGAAGATGGCCAGTCAAGATAATTCTTAGGTCCACCACTGTACACTGCACACAATGTTCTCTACATTACAAGATATGCACAGATCTGCAAATCACGACTGGAGTAAAGGAAATTAGACCCCCACACTAGCAAACGGAGAAGAGGTAGGACGATGACCATGTGGAAGGAAAAAACCCACAAGGAGGTAACGCATTCCAGTTACCTTGGGGATAAATTGGATTGTGCAGCAGTCAGTGATAATGTAGAAAACTATTAGCAGCAGCCTCCTCTAATTCCTAGTTTAACCAGACCACAGGGGTTCACATTCTCAACTATCACAGACTGGGACAAACGGTTTATTCTTGAAGAAACACATTAGACTTTAATCACAGCAACTTGTTAAAAACTTAACAATGGGTAAACTAGAAATGTTGGATATTGACAAAAATTTCTCATGGTTTTGTTCCTCATACCAGATATACATCACTGGTTGGTTGAAAGTTGGAGCCACATATGATATGTTTGACCAAGAATGTTAATCTGCATTCTCTCTATTCAGGGATTGGGACACGTGGGTTACTCATCAAATACCAATGGACAGAGTGTGACTTATCCAAAGAATGGACTATTAACTTTTTGGGGTGAAGAGCACCAAAGCCAACATCTGATTTAATCTATTTTAATTTGTTATAGTCAAAATACTAAACCCCAAATATTTGAAATGCCTGCACATGGCCTGTAATACTCTACAGAGCTGATAAATTACCACCAAGAAAGATTTCAAAAGATTCTGAATATATTTAACTAAAAAAATCATGGCTAGAGTATACTGGGAAGCTCTCATCACAGATAAGGACACTGCCAAGAGATGTGGTGTCTAAAAGTTGGAAGCCAATGAGATCACAAAAATAAGAAATGATTAGGTATATGATACGGAAGGGGGAGCAGCAATTAAAATCAATACGAGTATTAGACATAGCACTAGTGACACAGGTAAGGCCAAGAAAATCACAATGGGTATGACTGTGTATTTTGGCCAGAGAGGAAATGCAATAAACCAGAGATAAACGTTCATAACGGAAAGCTCTCATTTCAGATTTGGAGATATGGTACCTTAAAGCTGGATGTCTACAAGACCACAAAAATAAGAGATGATTTGGACATGTGATATGAAAGAGTGAGCAACATTTAAATCAAAGAGAAATAGATACAGCAGTTGGGACACAGTAAGAAGACCCGGAAAATCGTAATGGGTATAGATGGGTATTGTGGCCACAGTGAAAATGCAATAAACCAGAACAGGTAAAAAGTTATTATGTCCAACCATGAATTAGTTACTGTCACTACTATGCTAACCTTTAAAACATTCTCTTTATATTAACACTGGTAGTATACTGATAAAGAACAATAAGCACATGAAGCAAAGGTTGTCGGTCTTCACCCAATCTCGGGCAGATAAACTTTACTGCTGAAGTACAAATACATCAAAGTTGCAACTCATGTCTGTCCTGGTGTCTAATGTCTTGTCACATTTCTCCTGTACTTAGGTACATTTACTATATAATAATGACTTACAAAAAAAAGAAAAAAGTAAACAGATGCATAAGGAACAATACAACCTTGAAAATTCTGCTACTGTCACTAGCCCTGTCAGCCGAGTACAGAGTTTATGTTAAACTTCCTTTAAATCACACAAACAATATAAAACTGAGTTTAAATTATAATGAGGTCTGTTGTGATAGCATATAAATATTAACAAGGACAATTATTCCTAGTGATTAACTAATCTGAACTTCCGACGTCGAAATAGTTTTTCTAGTCCATGATGTACTAAAAATAAAGCCCAAAGAAGTCTCCTGTGATACACAATTACACAACCATTCAGAATTCTGCTCTCACACCAAAGAATCTATGCTGACATGAGATCAGCAGCATGGCCTTAAATTGGAGTATTCTTTCACAGAGTTTACCCCACCACCTAAAACTACCATACACAATACTGCAGTCGACAAGTGTCTTTGTACCTTGGTGACCGGGAGCGGGAACGTCGTGGAGAACGAGAGCGAGATCGACCACGACCACCGTAACGCCTGGGCGAGCGCGACCTGAAATGACATCAACTATATAGTTATTCTACAATACAAGCTGTTATTTGTTCCTGAATGTGAACACTTCCTTGAGACAGGAACACTCCCAAGGGGAGAATTACATTAACTAACAAAATTTTAACTTTGAAAATACTGTACTAATCTTTTTCCAAAAGTCCTGTGCCATGGAGAGTGACCGGCTGCACAGAATGAAATTAAAAAAGTAAAAAAAAAATAATTAAAAAAAGGCCACAAACTGTCCAGCCCTTTTCCCCAAACCACCTGGGTAAACACTCATGATCCTGTTAACGATTCTCTCAAGTGCTTTTAAAAAGACAAAAGTACAACAAATGATCCTTCTCTATAGGGTAGACAATCACTCCTCAAGGTGTAGTCCTTCATGAAAGGACTCATACCTATGCTTGACTGCTAATCACAAACAGACCATCTGTGATTATTGATCAAGTAGTCAAATACTGAGTAGTGTACCGTCACAGCTGAGCAGTAGTAATGATGATGTCGAAGCGCGATGATTGTAAGAAAGTGGAGCGAGCGTTGAAGGGTCATAAACCCAAGATGGTGGGTGGGGGGGCAGGCCTGACGGTGCGCAGGCAGCGGGCGGACGGGCGTTGGGCGGAGGGTAGTAGACGTAGACGAGCGGGGAGAAGAGGACACGTGAAGCGCTTTAAGGGCTGCCCGGGTGCCACGAGGTGCCGCGCCGCAGGAGGGTCATCAGGCAACGTGAGGCGCACCACCACCGCTGCCAGGCTTCGGCTGAGCAGGGTCCAACATCTCATCCAATACTGGCATACATAAACGGCTTCACCAAATGGATAATAATGCTCCACATTATTCTTGCCAATAACCCTGGTTGCATTATTATCAATGGTAAAACCTCTTGGTAAATGATGGAGAAAATACCAAGCTGATACACCAGTGGAGGATCAGGTGATGGTTGGCAGAAACCATGACACTGCAAGGTTACCACCTTCCCAAATACCCAATACTGGAAGCCTACAGAATATGATGGCTGATGCAGATGCTAGCAGTGGTGGTGGTGGTGGTGGAAGTACTTGTGGTGGTAGTAGTAGTGGTGGTGGTGGTGGTGGTTGTGGTGGTGGTGGTGTGGTAGCAACAGTAGGAGGAGTAGATGGTGGTGGTGGAACAAGAAGTAATTTGGGCGAGATAGTCCTGTAATGGGCCACACACCACAATTAACAAAAATCTTCCAATAAAATTTTCTAGCTCAAGAGTTAATTGGATGACAATATAATCAATCAGATTTGAAAATTAGGTCAGAAAATGAAGTGCATTAAAGACTTAAAAATGAGCGAAACAAAAATTCAAATCAAAGAGTTTCAAAACCTAAATGAAAAACAAACAAAAATTACTTAACGCTCTACATGAATTGAGAGTAGGCCTAAAAAGATTACTAATGCCACAAACATCACTGGGAGCATTCATCAACTTCCTGAACTTGCATTATAACTTAATTTACCAGGTGTGACTTCACGCCCAAGTCCAACCCCCAGCAAAGACCCACGCCCTCCACACATACAGTACAAGATTCATCCATTACCCACAAACCTTAATCCAAGAGTCAGGAAAACAGGGTTGGCATCCAAATTCGTTCTCTGTAATTTTTTATGCTGAGCTTATAACATATAACCTCAAATAAAATTAATCTATTAAATATATAATCATGACTAACAGCTGATTAAAGAAAAAGGTATATACAATAATTTTTATATTCACATTAACACAAACTAATCATAAAGCAAACATTAACATCTATAACTAATGCTAAACACATGGACTTCATTTTTGCCACCTAAGCACCTAGCCATGACAACTATATGCTTTTTGGACAGTGCCCCTAGTGACACCCCAAAGGTGACGGCAAAACACCCCGACCTCACCTGGACCTTCGACCACCACCGCCGCGTCTGGGAGGGGAATGGAAACGGTCGCGTCGAGAACGGCCGGTCGACATCTCTACTTTGACTCTCACGCCGCACATCCGCCTGAAAGGGAGCGTGCTTGGGCTTAATCATTTCGTTGTATGTGGTTGTAAGTATTTCAGGAACTTACTTCAAATTAAAATCTACAAATAATTTTACACAGATACGACTTGAATTCACTTACGTTCCGTCTAGGGCTCTAACAGCATCCTCAGCGTCTCTTGGGTCTTCAAATTCTACGAACGCGAATCCTGGAGGGTTTCGAGCAACCCACACATTCACCAAAGGTCCATACTTTGAGAATGCAGATTCCAACTCATGTTTGGCATCAGTATTACCCAAATTACCGACATACACTTTGCAGTCAGTCCTCATGTTTCTGAAAGAGTTTAACCTATTACTTACAAATATACACGTACCACATTGAATATGGGTAGGTAATAATCCACTTTACCAAAAGGAGCACTGGATTTGACTAGACTGCATTAAATTAAAATAGAAGAGGGGTTTAAATATTCATGAACATTATATTTCATAACACAAACAAATATGGAAGCTGGGTCAAAAATTTGATGTTCACTTAACGAGGAGGCTCTGCTGAATTAATATAAGAATACTGAGTACTGTACGATTTAAACTTGTCTGTTATCCCTAAAATCTTTCCAGAAATTCTGAATTATATGCAAAACTATTTTGGTATAGTTACGATAGTTTTCAGTTTGAGTTGAAAGAAATGCATGGAAGCTGAATAAACTTTAATGTCTTGCATATGATCTTAAAGCTTCTTTCTCAAATCACAAAATCATCAGGAATTTTCATGCACCATACCATCAAATCTGAATCAAAGCACACTGATTGCAAGATTTCGTTTCTTACTGTGAGTAAATTAAATACAGTACTCTTATTTGACCATGACCAAACTTAGTAACAATAGCTCATTGCCTTTCACTTTATCATCTGCTAATGCATTCATCAATAAACATAAAACAATGGTGATGTAAGTAAACACTGATAAGTTGGCCATACTGTGTAAGGCCATGGCAGTTCTGCACCATTCCAGACTAGGCTGGTTTCCTCACAAGCCAGCATTTGTATAAGGAAATGCCATATCACATTTTGGCTCTTTACCACTATCAATTTACTTACAAAACTTCTATTGCCATTTGAAATGAACATGTGCATTTTAGGTAAAAGTTCTATTTCGTATATGGAACATCCATAAATTGCTGCATACTTTAGGCACGTTATATTCTGTACAAGAAACATCCATAAAATGCTATCCTGAGGGATCAAGTTTTCTTGGATGTAAGATGGCTGGTGAGTACTGAACTGTTCTTACCCCGGAAGTATCAAAAAAATTGTAAGAATACAGAACAAACATTTGAGATTTCATGCTATCAGTATATTAAATGCTTATTCCAATGCTCTTCAATGACTCATTAACTTTTCCAATCATCACAGCTTCAAGGCTTGGATAAAACTGAAGAGTTTAAACTACGATGCAAATTTCAACTTACAAAGCCTCTGAAGTATATGAACACAAATCACGATCTGAGTAAATGATATTCGGCTGTTGGTATTATTCCATCGTAATGTTGGTTAAAGCTAATACACCAACCCTTAACCAACATACATTATCTGACTACTTGATTCTAATGGTTAAGGAAGTTTTTTCGTTTTTTTTGTTTGACATACTTAACGTTAGGAGGCATCTGTGATCAGCAGGTCAGAGATTGGAGACAAGCCCAGTCAGCACTACGATGAACAACCAACTGTGAATTAATAATATAAATTACATGAAATTAGGTCATCAGTTTATCACCATGAAAAGACATAACCTGTACTTTCGAAAACATTTTATATTAGAGTACTGTACTGCAATGACAATTTACTGAATTCAGAAAACTTATACTGTACTAGCACAGCAAAAAATCACTCCTCAACAATGAAAAACACTAACAAATTCCAATTGTACTTTTTGTACAGAATTTTCACTGCACTTCTAGGAAGCGAAATTCTTTTAAATTGAATTGGAAAAAATTGACTTATTTTCCTCCTGCAACTACAATCAAGTTTATATATATCAATCAAATCCTTCAGCAACACAGATCTCTCATGCAATATGCTAAAATTATAATTAAACAAATACTTATTCAAACCCATTCCTCACAGAATAACCTTTAACTATGAGCAAGCCCATGTGCACAATGTAAGTTCCAAAATGGATGATTCCATCATGCATGCTCTGCCAATTTCAAGGAAGAAGAAGAAGAAGAAGAAGAAGAAGAAGAAGAAGAAGAAGAAGAAGAAGAAGAAGAAGAAGAAGAAGACGAAGAAGAAGAAGAAGATAAATGCAGGTCCAAAAGGAATGCTTTCATACTTTAATATTAAACTGAAATCTCCAAACATTGGCAAGCCCCCCCAACCAACACACTCTCTATATAGCAGGCACGCACGTACACGCCCACACACACACACATAAAATAAATGAGCTAGAGGCATATGCCAAACAATCAGGAGAAAAGCAGGGTATTGGCCGAGCATCCATAGTGGAACCATTCTCTTAAGAACTTTTGCTTCACGCACCTAGATGTGGCACTCACAGGTATGAATTTCATGATGAAAGGGTTTGCAATAATTTTACTCACAGGATCAGAAAGCTAATGTAATGGAAAACTAACATAGTTGCTGTGTACTTTTACTGAGAATATAAATTTCCATAATACAATTGATTACTTGGATACTTACCTACTGTTAAACATAGCCGTATCTTTGTGCTGACAAGAACATTTGCATTCAAAATGAAAAAGATTGCCTGGCTGACTTGGATGACTGTCCGGTTCACCTGTTCTGCACCAGGTGTTTGGAATGTTTTAGCTCTTTACAGAATTCTCCCTGACAGCCTACCAAATTGTGGGGAGGTTAGGTGGGGTCTACTTTAAAAGTAGGTAAGTATCCAAATAATAAATCTTATGAAAATTATTATTTGGGATGAATCTTACCTACTGTTATAAGACGGCTGATTCCCACATTGAGAGGGGGATAGTTAGTAAGTAGTGCAGCTAGACACAGTTCGTTCAGCTAATCAAGCTAAAG
The DNA here is from genome assembly GCF_040412425.1 of Macrobrachium rosenbergii. NCBI lineage: Eukaryota > Metazoa > Arthropoda > Malacostraca > Decapoda > Palaemonidae > Macrobrachium > Macrobrachium rosenbergii. The sequence goes on along the minus strand of NC_089752.1, from coordinate 117,065,917 downwards.
GTTTCTTGCATGAGACCCACAACATTCTTACCTAACCTGGAATCCTTTCTGGATATTACTTCTACCAGAGGGTGGATTCCATTCAGGAAGCAAAACTCTTACATGTGTGCAGCAAAGAGCAGCCTCGCAGAGAAAATGCTTCAATTCAGCCAGAATTAAACAGAAGCAGTTTGAAGGGAGCCCTATGACTGGATCCGAAAGCCCCACAAAGAGGTCAACTAAAAATGAATACAGTACCTTAATGATATAAAGGAAGGCTCCTACACCATGCAAGTACCTTCATGCTCCCTATAAAATCAAAACCTGGGATTTAAAGACCCAAAAAGACTGCTCTTTCTTCAGTTCAGGAAAGGAGTTTAACTGGTACCAGTATTAGACTAAGGGCTTTACCGTTTTCAGACAATTTCTGCGTACTTGAAGGTAGTGAGTGGCAAAAATTGAATTGCACTGCTACTGCCTTGCAATAATCACATCGCCAGGCAACAATTTCTTCACAGAACTAAAATAAAGTAGCATCCACTCTTACATTATAAATGTTTACCTTCAATACAGGTAAAAGGTCCGGAACTAATTTCTCATTGTGCAAGCCTTTTCAAATTCGTCACAGAAAACAACATTCTAGATTTCCTAACGCCACAAAACAAAAGATTAATTTTTAACCCATCTAATATATCTTATCTGCCTTAACAGGACGGAGAAATGCTTCCTCTTCACTCCTAATTATTAAACTTGGAATACTTACAGTTCACAGTAAGAATTTAGTCTTAACGTCATTAAAAAAAAAAAAAAAAATAAAATAAAATAACATAGCATCCCCTTTCTAACCGCCCTCCTTATAGTTGAATGCTCGCTACTAACTCCTCTTTTTAACTGCCATAAGCACTAACAAACAAGGAAAAAATGCGCCGAAGTTTCTTCGGCACAACTGAGTTTTCTGTAGCCGCTACAGCATATAATCAAGGCCACCGAAAATAGGTCTATCTTTAGGTGGTCTCGGTATAATGCTATATGACCACCAAGACTCAGTATAATGCTGTATGAACCACGGTCCGGTGGAGGCCTATCCTATATCGTTGCCAGACGCACGATTATGGCTAATTCTAGCCTTAAATAAAATAAAAACTACTGAGGCTAGAGGGCTGCAATTTGGTATGATTGATGATTGGAGGGTGGATGATCAACATATCAATTTGCAGCCTTCTAACCTTAGTAGTTTTTAAGATCTGAGGATGGACAGAAAAAATGCAAATAGAAAACAGTGCGGACAGAATAAAGTGCAGACGGACAAAGCCGGCACAATAGTTTTCTTTTACAGAAAACCAAAAGGGCAAGAGTTAAACCATTAAAAGTACACCTGGTGGAGAACAGGGTGAATTAGGGTCATCCAGGAACTTCGACAGCATTTTCTTTTGAATGCCGACCTGTCCGTCGGTGCCAAGACATAACTATCTTTTAACAGCAGGAAAGCTGTGTCCCAAACAAAATATCCTGTATAGTGACTTCAAAATTAAAAAAAGACTAATGGCATGTTAAAAATTTTGTTTAATCATTCAACCTACTCAAACCATACTATAGCATTTACATTAACCAAATTTGGTTTCTAGTTAGTAACACTGATTTTGCCCATAACCCACCATTTTACGGTGGCTGATGCATACATAAGCTATCATAACGTGATGGATTTGTACCAAAATACCTATTATGTTTTCAAAATTGCATGTGTTTTACCACAAACCATCACTTCCTGATAACCTACACGTACATCAACAGCTACCTCAAGGTGATGGGTCTGTTCACTCATTCAAAAATATTCTGCAACACTCTTCCATTTTTTTTTTTGTTACACACATGGAAATGCATTTTTCTCACTGCAAAATTATCAAATGTACAGAAAGCATTCAACCTTTACTCGTCAATATTGGCCAAAAAATATATACATATATTAAGAGAAATTCAAAAGACATCTTGAAAAATTTACTTTGGATTGGCATGAAGAAAAGTCAAGGAGACAATATAGTTCGAACCCAAAAATTAAGCATGCTTACAACCACATAATACCCCATACTTGTTGTCAAAGTTATAAGAGAAAGAAGTATGACAAAATTTTACCATTTGTATTCTTCCTAAGTATACAAACCAGAACTTTCTAAGTAGGAGTATCCTTTAGTGTATGCCTGAAATGGTCACTTAATTTGTTAACAATGGTGGTTAAGTTATGGTTATGATGGGCGAGTGAGGGGTATTTCACTCACCTGCCATAACCAACCACTTTTTAGACCTCTCAGGCAAGGTAGGGTGAAGGTAGGCACTTGAATACAGTGCTCTGGTTCCATACCTATGAAAAATCCAAACAGCCAGAATATTTGCCACTTTATGTGGGAGGCCACCCCTGCCAACAGACAATGTTGAAGACCCACCCAGTCCTGTAAGTGAGCAAGGGGCCAATGATTCCTATAAAATCCAGCTCAGTCTGGCGTAAAGATGAGTGTGTTAGGAACTCAGGCTCAAGAGAGGGTGTAGAACCTTGTGCAAGTAAGGAAAGCACCGGGAACCAGATGATATCCCTGTAAGGAGATACCAATTGAAAGGCAGCTAGCCATCTCTGGCTACCACAAAACGATAAGTTATATCGCTACCACTTTACCACCCTTTTCAGTGGTAAAAGCAGATGGAGAGTTATCTTGAAGATGAAACTAAATGAAAAGACTCTCACTGTTTAGTTACCTGTACCTTAGTCCAATGCAGCAAGTACTTGACCTCAGTTGCTGCTTTGCTGAGGGGAGGAGAAATGTACGAGGGAAAGACCAGTAACTCATTTATATAAATATCGCACACTTACACTAAGCTAAGCACTTGGACAAGATACTTTTCGTTCCATAAAGAGTTTGGTAATACAGAACTTGTTGAGCAGCCACCACAGGTCCCAAGGATAAGGTGTCCAAGGACTGTGGATGATGTCTCTGGTGAAAGCAGTCATGCTGGTTTCAAACACCTGCTCTCATTACCTGAACAACCAAAATGTTTCTCTGAAAGGCAGGGGATGGTCCCACACCCCTATTTCGTGGGCTCCCACACAACCTAAATGACTAACATCCTCACTAAATGAGTTGTACAAAAGCCTACAGCACTCTGGCCTAAGAGGACAGTTCTTTTCAAATAATACTTAATGGCTTACACTTCGAACAAGTGCATCTAGTCCATGTCACCAACAACAAAGTCTCTGAGGTAAGGGATAAGGGGTTGAAAAACTCATAACCTTCATCAGGGACTGACAGATTTGAGTTTTCACTCAAGGAAACACAAGAAAGAGACCCACATCCCTCTGAGAACCAGAATAAACGAGATAACCAGTGTAATTCCCCAACATGCTTTATTAAGGCTACGGCTAACACTGAGAGATGAAATAGCAAGCATTTCCAGGCATGAGAAACACCAGTGCAAACCAAGAAATCAAAACAGACAGTCCCTGGTTAACAGCGGGGGTTCCGCTAACTGAAAATTGGCGATAATCCCCACCTAACGGCACCATCAACCGGATATCAGTGCCGAAATCCCCACATAACAATGCTGCTAACAGGAGATCGGCACCAAAATCCCCAATTAACATCACTGTTAACCAGAGATTGGCGCCAAAAATCCAGTTGACAATGTCGCTACCCAAGCGCCGTAGCAACTAAACGCTGTTAACCGGGGACTGCCTGTAACAGCCTCTCAACCAACCAAAATATTCACTGTGATATACCAGTGGACGAGTCATCACACCAGGTAACACCGTCCCTAGCTCAACACAGCTACAACAACATAACCATCAATGCTAAACACTGACTCACAAAAATATCCCACCAGCCAATCTGAGCAGAAAATTCATTTTCATCCCAGCTGTGGCCAGTACATATCCTGATCCCTATCAACCACCCTGTATTTAAGGAGTCAGACTCACTATTGCAGTCTACTTTCACCTTTTGGTGTGATCCTGATTGGTACAGCCTAAGTAAAATGTGGCCTACAAACTAAACAAAAACTAGTATAAACTAGTTATATACCAAATAAACAGAACAAGAAATACCAAATCCCTGTATGATCCACACATTTCAATACCAGCTCATCACTTCCTCATACAAATCAGTTAAATTTCAACTCGGGCATATTCTTTTCATTAAAAGAATTCTCACCTTAAACTGGTTACATTTCCATTTACGAAGGAATGACAAATACAGGAGTTACTGGCAAAATGCAGTTACATAGCAATTTCAATTGTAAAAGATTAAAAACTGTATACTACATACTGATTCTAGCTGATGCAGCAATCACATTTAATTCCACTTGTTTGGAACTTGGACCGGCAAATTATACTACTTAAAGAAAGATTTGGCAGAAAAAAATGGGACCTAGAATATTAAGGTGAGAGAAAATAACTTCAATATTTCCTAAGAATCCTGACGTTAATATAAGAAAATAAAAGAAGTTATTAAATACATGCAAATTCCCTGAAGCCTCAAGAGTAATATCCAAATACTATATTGCTAACCTGCTTCAAGTTATAACTGCTTTAGAAACCCATTCATTCATGATACATCAACGAACCATGATTGTCTTCCAGATGATGAACTAACAGATACTCTTAAAAAACCACACACAAAGTCAATTAGCCCACTTGGAAATGTCACTTGATATCTGATTTAAACTAAGAAAGAATTTGCACAAGCACCCAAAAATGTTCCAAAACTCTTTATAAATCTTAGCCTCTCATCTGTGTACACTAAGATTATCAGGACCCAATAACGAAAACTAAGAGGTCAAGGCTGCCAGGTACTAAACAAGAAATGAGTGTGAGCCTGACAAGTGGCCCTCCTTATACACAAAAGATAGGCAACCCAATCACGCATGTCCCACTAATTAGCTGACCCTAACTATGGCATAGTAATTATAACTGTATTTACCTACGGTATGTATACTGTATTCATATTTTAACAAGTAAAGAGTTGGGAGTGTTTCATAAGCCGAACATACTTTTATTGTGCTGTCAACCAATCAACTTTCAGAACCAGAACACTATGTTCTTGAGCATTTTTTTTTTTTTTTGTTACAAAGAATAATCTGGCATCATGACACCAATATGTAACACCTCTTTGTAGAAGACAAACTCATCCCTTATTGTGGGGCATCATGATCACTGGCCACAGCACAGTTCAGGGACCGCAAACTCATAATGCCAGGTGCAAACATAACACAACTGAGCATACATACCAAAACTGCGGTTGTTCATCTCACAGTCTGTAATGTACGTGATCCATTTTACCATGAGGGTGGGTCACAGCCAACAACTTGCGCTGCCATATCCTCAAGTTCGTTACAGGTCTAGATTTAAATAAGCAATATACAGTGAAATATAGAGAGAATTTTACACACTTGTACCAATATGTGAGTTTCTCGACTGATGAAATTTGCAAACGTTTAATTTAGTGCTCTTTAAAGCAAAACCTGCATTTCTTATACTGTATTATTTTACTCAGGTGAAACACCACTCACTTCACTATTCACAACAGGAAAGGTTAAAATATCTAAAATCAAATCTGAGAGATTTTAACAATTCAGAAGCACTGCATCTAACCTATCTGGGAGATTTTAACAATTCAGAAGCACTGCATCTAACCTATCTTTGAATATGATGGACCCTTAGTGACAAGCTTTGACCATCTGTGATAAAAAATAGTTCATGGTTCTCTATTAGAAAAAATACCTTGTTAAATGCCCATCCCAACCTAGCTTGTTTTAGGAGGTGTGGCAACACATGCCACATTTTTTTTATTTGCCACATGCCACATTATTTTTTTATTGTGACTGAAGAATGATTTGGTTCAACAGCCACTAAAAACTACATTAATCCCAATCTGCTTACTCTGAATTATAATATTCAGTTTAGTCATCAATTAACCCTTTTTTCTCATTAATTTTTGTAGAAAGATCAGCTTGGCAACAATCATAAATGGTGCTAATCTGGCTTCAACGCTCACACGGTAGTAGTCAGAGCATAGCATTATATATACACATGCACCGAAACTTGGCCAAATAACCGCAAAATATGAAATAATTAACTAATTGCTTGTGCATTCCAGAACTCTCAGCCTAATGACAGCACAAGCATAATACACATTCACACAAAATATCGACTACATTTCAATATCTCAGCAACTCCCTACATTGCAACATTACTTACAAAGAAAATAAGCTGTTACATTTGATGAGACAGAAAAACAGAAAAGATAGTGATAATCATGAGCAACTAGTAATAAAATTTTGATAATTACGGTCAACTTGGAAAATAATACCATTGTTAAATTTAAGATTTTTTGCATTTTGTGCATTCTACACAATCATTTTGTCATAAATCCTGACTTTTTGCATTATTCCAGCAAGTTTACAAGGCTCACAGCTACAATGTGGTGCTTGCACAGTCAGCCAATGCTTATTTTTACCTTGACTAATTTTTGGGAGGTTAATCTGAGAGTAACACTACACCACAATTTTAGGAAGATTTTCCCACCCTTTACCTCCTGATTTGGTAAGTGCTGTGCAATGACCTTGTGCTTCTAAGTACAGTCAAGCTTATTTGCGGTTCTGGATTTGCAGCTTCAACTATTGGTGGATTTTTCTGTGGAACTTACATCCACATTATTCGCACAAAATTTTCGCATTTGTGGAATGTTTCATTGAGAAATATTCACTAATAACTGTATGGTCATATTATCTTCGTGATTAAACACATTTTTCATGATAAAACTATCAAAACAGGCAGGTATCAAAATAGGCAAGTATAAATATTTTTAGAGGAGGTTTTTGAACTATCAAAATAGGCAGTTATAAGCACTTTTACTGGGGTGTCAAGTATTCAAGGATTTAAGCTATTAACTGGGGGTTTTGGTCCCTATCCCCCCCGCGGCCCAACAAATCCCGAAGGTCGAATGTATTAATCACAAGCTAAGGGCAATTCAGGAAGGGTCTCTCTCATGACAGTCAACTTTTTTTTTTTAAACATTGTATTGTGTTTTTATACCGAAAATTCCTTAATGCTGCCAGATGAAGGTTTATCATGCTGTAAAGCACTAGCTAGAATGGCTCCCCTCCCCTCAATTGCAGGGCAACAAAATTGACTATGTATGTAAGGGGTGTTATCCAGACAAAAACTTAAAAGAAACTACCACGAATACTGTATAAGCGAGTGCACACACGCACACATACAGATTAAAGGAATTACAGTGTTAATAAAAAATATACCTGTATTAATATTTTTCATAGCTAACATTCCATGAAACGTAAATTTTTTTTGGGGGGGAGGTTTTAAAGGAGGGACAAACCTGTGTAGCTTTAAAGATTCGGTCTGCTGTCTACAAGCATGTCTATCAACTTACGTGGGACCCCCTTCTGAGCATCTCGAGCAATTAATACAGTCGAGATATAACAAATAAATGTGTATTTTTCCAAATATTTTATTTTGATGGCAAGTCAAGTTGAAAAATACTGACGTCAAATTCCAACCAAACTCTAAAGCAAAACCCTGATACTGGCTGTAACCCCTTATGCAGTCTGATGGGGACTTTGTCTCCAATAGCTCCCATTCCCTGTCTACAAATTGTTGCTAATGGCCCTTTAACACTGGAACCCTAAATTTTTGGGCATTAACTTCTAACCATCACTTGAGATTGGAGGTTTTAGGTTTTGTGATCTTAAAATTCCTTAACATGCTTAGTAAGAGTGTCATGTTCATATCTGCCACCAATTTAATTGCCAAAATTTTGTTTGACTAATGGGGTAGTTTGCAGAATGACGGGATCAGGCTCTGACCTCCAAACAGAAGCTTAGTCCACTGTTTACAATGTTTAGTCAGGGCAAGGTGCACTATGTGAGATCAGGGAAGGTAAGATATGGTTAGGTCAGGACACGGCATTCTACGAAAGGTTAGGTTTGTTTTCATCTGCAGAACGTATTCCTGGTGTTGTAAACTCAACTCGACAAATATTGCTATCTTCCTGGATTTCTTCCAAGTTTTTTTATTATGCTAACACTGTCACAGGAGTGGGGCTTCCAATCAGATTTTGTTTGTCCCAGCACACTGTGGGTAAGGGTTGATTACGTATCTGCAACGTCTTCCGTTATTTTCACCCAGAACTGTGGGTACACAGTTAAATGCTTAGAAGTAATTAGTTATTCTGTTATGAGTTTCACAAATTGTATGGAATTTTGCAAAATCAGGTGCTTGTTCAATAGATTATTTTGGCCACTTTGTTCAAATCCATGCCATAGGCTACTTCAGCCTCCTCTGACACTCTTGTCCTTCTTTGGGGAAATTGTGTTTTACCTAATTCTTTGCAGTGTCCCTAGGCAATTCCTCCTTCAATTATTGGGAAGATCGGCACGTATGGTATTATTGTGCAACAGTAAAACTTGAGAACAAAAATTGAGAGCAATGTAATTTCTCAACCAATTAATCCCAAACAGACTGAAAATGTTCATCCTATAATAGTTCTGATACAGATCAAGTTCAAGGAACATTTCCAAAGGAACATCACGCACTGGGGGGAGGCCCTGGTGCCCTAAGTAAGGTTTGATTAGGTTATGTGTGATTTTATTATTCATTTGCGGTGCCCTTGGTTAAATTGCAATACAGGTCTAGGCGAGGACCTGGCATCCTAGGTGGCAAAACTGAAGAATACTACTGCAGCCTGGTTCCCACCAATCAGCACCCAAATATCTTTTTTTTTTTTTGCTTTTTTGTTCATGGTTATACCTTTTGTTTGTGCTTATGATATTTACTGTCTTTTGTTTTTCTGTTCATACTTAAGGGACTGGTACCAAAGAAGGCGCCCATTTTGCAGGTAAACTGGTAGTTACCGAACCAGAGGGGCACAGTAATAGTCTTTAGTTTTACCTCCTGGATTAAGTGGTGGGGTTCAGAGAGGCAAGGCTCCCCAGCTAGGTAAGGGCACAGGCCCCTAAGTTAAGTTAGGTGAGGGGGAGCACAACCCCAGCTAGGTAAGGAACCCATGATATGTTTGGCTTGTTAAATCAATATTTTTATTTCACTCATTTTTTTGGTTTTTCCCCCTCCAAAAAAACCACTTTCCCACAATGGTCCCCTAACTATAGGATATAGGCACCTACACTAAGGGTGGGGAATTGGTTTTGGCTTGAGTAAAATTTTAGCTTTGGGCTGCGCAGTATGTAACGCCTCCATTTTGTACTTTGAGAGGACCTCGAGGTATTTCTAAGCAAGACCTATTACCTTGGAAACTGAGTTTTCCTATACTTTTAGTGTTGCTGACGACCGAGGTGGTGGTGTTTATTGTCAGTCAATTATTATTAACCTCATATCTACCCCACATGGTTGGGAACCCTTTGGGAACCCGGGGTTTTGGAAGTGCTGGGAGAAAGACCAGACCGCATGTTGCTGCTATGGAATGGTTCCTTCTTCTTCTTTCCCACCATATCCCTACATTAAAGGGTCACTTGCCCGATGCTCCTCCTCCACTGCCTTCGTCTAATGAAGAATTAGAGGAATTTATTTCTAGCAACAGAAATTCATTTCTCGCTATAATGTGGTTCGGATTCCACAATAAGCTGTAGGTCCCATTGCTACGTAACCAATTGGTTCTTAGCCACGTAAGACAAGTCTAATCCTTCGGGCCAGCCCCAGAGCGCTGTTAATCAGCTCAGTGGTCTGGTAAAACTAAGGTATACTTAACTTTTTCTGTCAAAGGCACCATCCTCCACCAACCCTATTCTCTCCACATCTTCCTTCACTTTATCTCGCCATAAATTCTCTGTCTCCCTCTCGATCTTCTTCCTCTAACAGGTTCTTCCCAAGCCCTTTTACTCCCTGCTCGGCATCCATCCTTAACACATGTCCATACCATCTCAATCGTGACTCTCTTATCACCTCTGTTACCTTTACTGAGCCTGCTCCTCTTCTTCTTATTTTATAATTTTCCAATCTCTCCAGTCATCAGGGAGCCATATGTTCAAGAAGGGATTGGCTAAGGAAATCGGTAAAACTTTTACTTTAGTTGCGCGGCCTGATTCCCGCAAGTCGTCGGCCAGGACAGGTTCCTCATACGGAAACGGACGTAACTTTTTCTATAATACCAGGTTCTGACCTAACCAGATCTTACCTACCTAACCTGACTTAGGGCAACGTGACCTGACCTGGCGGGTTGGACCCCCCTACCAAAACGGCAGTAACCTGTCCCGGTCGGCGACTGGAGGGAATCAGGCCGCGCAACTAAAAGTTTTACCAGGAAATCTATTATAAAAGGAACCATACTAACCTAACGTACCCTAACAGGAACCATACTAACCTAACATACCCTAACCTAACCATACTAACCTAACGTACCCTAACCTAACCATACTAACCTAACGTACCCTAACCTAACCATACTAACCTAACGTACCCTAACCTAACCTAGCAGGTCATGTTAGAGGGGGGCAGAGCCCCTCCTGCCCCCTGGTGAAGGAAACTCCACTTTTTTACCAAAAGCTCCACCATAACACCGCGCATGCGTGATAGCATTCCGGGACGGCCAGCGTACAACTTCTGCGGTTAATTGCTGGTTAATCACAGTCGACCGCCAAAAAATAACAGTAAATTAATATTCAACCAAAATACTAAAAGAAAAATCAATTTTCAAATTAATACCCCGATTCCTCCCAGGCCTGCGCCCCAGAGGCCTAACCTATAACCAAAAGATTTGCTTAATTGTTATATTTAATTAGCAAAAGGAAAACCAGTCCCTTTAAATACTTCTAACAATTCAGATTAATCATATTAACGGGAGGAGGCCTTCGTCAGAAAGTAGGTTATAACCCCCCGAAGTGCGATAACCCTCCTGAAGACTCGGAAAAGGAACTCCCTATACGGCGCCCGAGTCCCCCCCCCCCCAAAAGGCGAAGGGCACGGCGGGGCGACGGAAAGGGGGGCGCGAACGCCCGCAATCTCCGGAAATCAGACCGACTGGGGTCCCGACCATTCAAAATAACCGAGGCTTTCCTCCATTGCTGTTTCAAGACGCCTTCTTCCTTTCGTGGCTTCAACACCCTGCGAAGGAAGCTGCGTATTTTAAAGGCCCAAATTCCGGGCGGGACCGGGGTCCCCGCGTCATTCATGACGGCCCCACGCATGCACACGGTCGCATTACAACCTCGGTTGTAGAAAGAGCTCACTTACCCCTGTAAATAAGGAGGTTTGGCCAGTACAACACGGGATACGGTTGGTGTTATTCTGCCGATGGGGGGAACCGCAACACGCTACAGAGGTCGACGAAGTGAGGTCCTCCACCCACCAAGGGCTTTCATTTGTAATGTCCAGTTCGTCCTCTTTACAATAGATGGCGCTAAATCATCTTTCTTTAACCAAAACTCAAACTTTCCTCTTTATTTCCCACTTTTCCCAACCATCTGAGCATTGACATTAACCAAATTATTAACCCCGTCACGGCGAAGAAGAAGTCACGTGTTAATAAAATGGCGTCATACGGTTAATTCTAATGGACGTTATTGCGCGTCCTTCCAACCCCTCGTGTCCGACTTGCAGCGGAAGCCGTGTGTTCTTCGTAAGGGAGTCTCTTCAATTAAAATTTGATGGGAATATTGAAAAGACACTCATAAACGATTACTTTTCAGGAACGGGTTACCTGGTTCGTTATTATACGCCGTTTGTAACGTTTTGTCTCTGCGTCTATTCACGCCATCTATAATAGAGAGAAAACATTCTGAAAATTGGTCTGTCGTTAGGTTTAGAAGAAGTCATACTGAATCAAGTTATAACACGCAGTATAACCTTGGGAAAAAGATTCATGAATAATTGTAGGTTCCCTTCGTAAATAAGTGGGTAGTTTAAATATGCTATAGAAAAAATGGATGTTGGGTTTGAGATAAGAAGATATATTTACGTTAGTTTGTTTAGCAAACATGCTGTATTGCCTCATAAGAAATTTGAAAATAAAATTCCGGAAATCTAAGAGAAATAAAAACCTCTGCGCATAGCGGTCGGAGAAAAAAAGTTGGAAAATATTTCATCATAGGGTATGTACTTATTTACATAAAATAAAAACTGTCCTACTTTTCATGCGCTAAATATTAATGGAAATGACAATATTCTAGCCAATGCCGAGGGAAGGCAAGAATAAAGAAAAGGAATGAAAGTTGTGGGTCAAAAAATGAAGAGGAAGAAAGGGAATCCCGTTGCTCCACAACTGGCACCAGAGTGAAAGAAGCTGTCACTGAACTGTGCAAACCGGACTCGATTTCCACAAATTGTTACGGGGGCCTCTGGCGGGAGGGTATTTCCCTTGCTCTGACTGAAATATTGCAGACAGTTATAAATCCCAGTCGCCACTACTACTACTAAACTCTGTATCTCAGTAATCCCTTTTCTTCTGCGCTTGAGAGATAAAACTCTGACTCAAATAAATCTTTATATGGGATTCTGCTCATTTCAGTCATCTCGGCTGGTTTTATGCAAGCATTGTTCGCTTGGGGATAACAACAACTTAAATGAGAAGTTATTGTGGCTAATAGTTTCTCAGCAATGCAGTCCCTTTGCCATGAAGATTTCTGCTGTATTTTCTTCTTCTTCTATAATTTCGTTGAAGACGCGGAGCCAATGGAATCATCAGGAGAACGACTTCGACTACCGAGGCTAGGAATTCCCAAGATATTGTTTTTATTTTATTATTTCCAGTCTATTATTGTACTACTGAGGGATCTTGGATCCCCCATGGAGCACAATTTAAAGCCAAAATCTTCCTCAATTCTGTCATCAACCTTCTGTGGTTCTCGCGAGCTCCAAGGCAGCTGGCAAGTGAAAGGAAAATTAAGAGTAAAAATATGTACCTTTAAGTAACAATTTTGCTACAGCTAAACTATAAATGATTAGCAACTCAAAAATGTTACCAATTATAGTATTTAATAACTTATTTGGTAACTATTTATTCAAGGGAAAATTAAGATTAGTTGTAGTGCTGTATTAAAATGAAAATTGCGCCTTCAAGAAAATTCACTGGTAATTCATTCATTTCTGACTACAGGAATTAAGAGAGGCAATATGACAAATAACAAGCATAGACAATTATTTAGGAAAACCTACAATTGGCAGCAGTATATAACATACAAAATAACAGTATGTAGTAGCAAAATTATGCAAAGAATAATTTAACTTACAAGTTGGTCAGCGGAAGGCTTCTTTGATAGTTAACACTGGGAGTTTAATACAGTCACTCGGCTTCGAAGAAGAGAAGGCGAACTGCCTAAGGATATCATAGTGACTGAGCCACCAAGATTGTTTATAAATGAGAGACTGCCGACGATTACCGCTCTTTTAGTGTATCTAGATGAGAAGCATTTTTGAGGTTGGTTTGTGTATAAATGTTTTGGAATCATTTTACCATGAGTTTCATCTTCTTCTTATGCTGGGATTTTATCGGATCACCACAGTTTGTTCGATCACTGGCTGAATAGGACATTCTTACAGTTGATAATGCACGAATAAAAATAAATTCTAGTAGCACTTACAACTAGAAATAAAAATTTGAAGACTAGATGCTTCATAGCCAGGGTGGCCAGTTAATCAACATCCCCAAAACATGTTTCCAGGTAACTAACAATTAAGTTTGTAAGACCCATACCAAGATGGCATATTAGAACCTCCCATTTCCTTAGCATAGTACTGTATTTCCAAGGGTGTAGGTTTAGCAGTAATTCTTCACAACGGCCTGAATGTTTTGAAATATTTAAAAAAGAAAGGTGTTCACGATATGGAATAGCAGATCCTCTTGGGACCAATTTTATAACTACAGTATTGACTGGGTTATTTATCTGCCATTCTATTGCTCTAAATGTTCAGTGGACAGGAAGACATCAAAGTGAACTGTTTCTTCTGCAGTGGTGCCCGTATAACTACTACAAAACCTTCAGTAATTGTTCAGGAACTGTATAGCAATATTAGACTTGCCAAAGAATGTGAATCTGGAATATGGGAGAGCAGCATAAGTTCAAATGACTTACAAAGGCCCTTTAAGAAGCGCTTCTTGTCAGAAAGGGATCGCAGGACCTTCACAGCCAACAGCTTTGGATTCTGAGCCGTTGACTCACATCATTGTATTGTATTTATGTTTTGTGGTTTCTTTTTTAGCAATATCTCATTTCTTACATTTATCCCTGTATTGCCCACTAAACTACCTGGAAATTCTGATACTGTAATTGGCCATAATTCTTTAATCTTGACTCTTTAACACCAATCTGGTTAAATAACGGTTTTATTTGAAAACGAGACATTTTTCATTTAAAGGTACAGAGGGGTCTACTATTTCAACCTAATATCTAAACAATAGTTACTGGCATAGAGCTTTTATTTCAATGTTCACATTCCTGAATTAAACAAGGAAAACTGTCAGCATCACGAAGTTCTGCTAGAGTAAGTTTTACGAAAAAAATCTATACAAAAAGATGGGAAAAAGTTTGACGGAGACCTGCAATGCAAAGAACAGTCGTGGAGGGGTCAGTTTCTCAAGACCTCAGGAACGAACAATAGGGGTAGAAAAAATCACCCAAGCACAACAACGCAACCCTTTCCTTTGGACCTGGATGTGGTTAGAAGCTTGGAGGGTGAGGGACTATTATGATTTAAAATCCAGGCGCAACGAAATGGTAGTAAAGGAATAATTTCGTAACTATAACACTATCTTTATTTAGGTATAACTTACATTAGCCGACACCGAATTTACAAGATGGATTATGAATGGAAACCAAGTTGCAAGAACTCCTTAAAAATGCCTTCAATCTTTAAGTGTTCTTAATGTGACAAGGTCATTAACGGTTTGGTTGTGAATTTTAGCCATTTTCCTCAAGAAATTACTTTCTCTATGGTTCCTCAAGTCATTGTGGTTGTCCAATAGCCTAACTCTGAGGGCAAGATGATTACCTTTTGACAATGACAAACTTCCACATTTCCACGGGTACCCTCTCTAACCTTTGTTTTATCAAATTCTAGTACGAATCAACACACTGACTTTTCCCGATTTCTGTTCACTTTCCTTGCTTTAAATCTCACTACAGTTCACGTTGCCATTCCAATAACTTCAATTTCAACATTTTTCTCTGTACCGATTTCTTGATACAGTATTTCTCGTTTACATTTTTCTACTGATACTGTGAAATTTACAGACACAAATGCAAACAAGGCGATACTGGGGCTAAAATGAAACAAGAATGTAAAAAGATCTGAATTTTTATTGTTCAGAAAGACTATTAGTCCAACCGTCACACATACCATACCTTTCAGAGTAATTTGTACTACTAACATATTAGTATATATATCACTATTAAACATCTGGAGGAATTATTCCAAAAAGGTATGTCATCCATACACCCTTGCATTCATATCAAAATTGGAACCTTCACAAACACAAGCCAGTCACAACTGAAGTCGAAATAAAACAAACAGGGGACGTGACCAAATAAAATCTACAATACACTACATGACATACCAGGTATATAAATGAGACCTTTCAACATAAAACTAAAGTAAATGATCATAGCCTACAATTATGAATCTTAATATACAATTGTGATGTGAAATAAAAACAATGAAAAAATCGAGGATTAAAAAATAGCCTAAATAGTTAGAATTTATTTTGTGTCTAGGCATGATGGGAAAATATTTCCTGACGCTGAGGCTGTGGGTCAAGACAGCTTCTGCGTGGCATCTTCTGCTTACAACACTAAGATGATTGATGAACAATGACTTCTTCTCCAGCATCTGCAAGGAAAAAGTTTACAAATTATACTACCCATTACACAGTTTCGACATGAGGCATTTTCCGTGTTAATAGTGGTTTTCTTACAAATTCAGAGAAAATAAAAATGCCACAAAAAGAAATGTCAAAACCTATCAAATATGCAATATTGGGATGTACAACCATTTAAAAGCCTAAAGTGTTAAAAATATTGTTTTATTTTCAGAAACTTTGGCTATATGTACTGTACAGATGTACGTACGTAGTTCTAGCATTCAAATTATCAGCCATAATATTATGAAATTTCAACAAAAAAGTTCCAATTCACAAAAAATATAAAGTATACATGGAATAAAACTGTTCAAAAGCTTCAAAACTTAAATATTATTATCGAACATATATTTCCAGTGTTCAGCTGCAAGGCTTGGCAGAGTATTCAAATGGGCGTAATTCTTATTGGCAATGAATTTGTCTAGAATAACTAGTGTCAGTTTCAAATAGTTTCTGGTGCTAGCACTAATCACCATAATGCAATTCTGTTGGAAAATAAGTTAACTAAAATCATACCCCAAGAACATAATGAAAACACTGCTACCAACATGTGTTCTCTCCTCTGGCCAATTGAGCACATCAACTTCACCCACCAGGTAAGAACTACAGACATGTAATTTTTTGCTTTTTCTTTACATTCTTTGCAACGTAAATGACCTCGGTTATTTTGCAACTCAAGTTACATCTTGAAACAAATGAACAACATAGTGTGAGGTATTACTGTACTGCCAAGGGATAAAGACTGCTGCAGATGATTTGTCATGTCGTATACAGCATGTGATGTAAGACTGAAACCTAATAACTGTGCCTACATGATTAAATATGAACTACCGTAATTCCTATTTGAGCAAATACAGAAGTAAATGCCTAGAACACCTGGAGTAAATAACCAAAACACCTGTCTTTCTCCACTACCCTACATAGCTGACCTTTAAAAATATACATGTACCAAGCATATTAAATTACATTTTTACAGTGCTATGATCACATTCAAGTTTGAAACCCGTACCGTTATTTCAATTACCCTTTGAGTTGAAAACCTTTTATAACTAACCTATTGTTCAAATATGGTACTCGTATCCATCGCCTTCTCTGTTCCTATGATCTGGATCGCCTTCTATAATCGGGGGTTTCACTTCTTCGACGGTAGTCGTCGTACCTGCAACAGAATACTCATTAATCTAAAGATGTTTTTTACAGAAAAAATACTAAATTGATAAAATTTTAAGACACTCACCTTGACACGTTATCCAAGAATTTATACAAACTGATGGGTGTGCTATTTTTCTTTACAGACTTACTTTCTGCTAAATGTATAAATGACTTGAGAAGTCAACTCAGTTTCACTTTTTTTAAAAATTACCTAAATTTTCATTCCAAAAACTAGTAATCAGTGCCTCAAACTAGTATGTACCTTAAGCTGAACTCCACCCTACAATATGAAACTGGCTTTTTGTCCTTTTAAAAAGTACTGATCAAGAATTATAACAGTATCATAGAGACTATAAATTTAAAAAACTAGTGAATGAATCTGACAATTTCCTAAACAATTTTCTCTACAAGCCTAACAAAGCAGTTCTATGTTAGCATAGTAAGTAAAATTTTGTTTCATTCCAATACACTACCTCAGTCACGAAACCCTTGTCACTAACACAAAAGTTCTCGCCTTACAACCACAAAATTTCTAAAACAAAATCCCACCCACTGCCTTCAAATGACATGTTTGACTACTATGTGGAAAAGTAAATAATTTTAAGTCACCTAAAACATCTTGGAACATCTCTGTTGTACATCATTCATATGCTCATGCTTTTTGTGGAAAATGGGCAATTTATGATCTCGGTACAGTTCTTGAGTCAAGAGCTGGCTAATCCATGACTAATATTTAGGCTGCCCAATAAAATCATTCTTTCAACAGTTCCAAGATCAATCAAGTTCAACTGCCCAAACTGTGTGTGTCAATATCACTATATCTTGGATGTAAAAAATTAAAGCAGTGCTAGTTGGTAAATCTTAACTTTTCTTGGATATGATGTATTGAGAACTTGATTTGGGATTGCAAAACTTCAGCTGTATCTCCAAAGCACCCATAATCATCACAAAAACATTAGGTACATACTGTATTAGTAAAAAATTCAGAGGATTAAATACAGTACATCAGTTTCCTATAACATGACCTAACCAACCTTACCTACATTCACAAAAACTTTTAATGGTTTCCATTATCAAGTTTAGACTACCAAAAAAGAATTATGTTCTGAGCAAATGAACTAATGCACATGTAAAACAATTAATTACGTTATATTATTTACCAACGTTAAGAAATCCAATTGAGTGTTCACAGCTTCTTAACTGTTATACAGTTTTCCTACTTAACCTAAACTAATTAGCTTCAATACTTTCTCTTCATATTACAACACATCAGATAATACACCTGACTAGTGCACACAGTTGCCCACGCTGGGGCACTGTGGATACAACAAGAGAAAGGGAGACAAATAGAAAAATTAATCTCCTTACCACTACCCCACTTAATATTTCCTTAATTTTATATCCTTTCATACAAATCTAAGTGAGATTTTTCATTTTCCATCACCCAATTAATACCATGCTCATGTATGGAGATAACAAATGCTATAACAACTCATAATCCACTTAATCAGGTTACCTACATGAATATTAACTGATACAACATACATTTAACATGGATACTTTAGGGTGAGGTTCAAAATTATTTGTTTATCTTTCTTCAGTAACTTCTCACTGTAGCAGCACCATCTCCCAATAGGGGAAGATCCTTATCCACCGATGGGTCATAACCTCCGTAAGGTTTACCACTTAGTGGGCATTCTGTCCCAGCCACTGATAATGCAATTTGCCATTCCAAAATCATATATATAGTACCAGGAGCTTCACTTAATACAGTACAAAGTGTTATATGGGAAAGGGTAGTAGTTTCAAGTGTTACAAAACACATGACATGTGAGTACATTTTTTTAAGTACAGTAATGTGAAAATCTTTAATCAAAGGCAGATGTTTACTACAAAAAGTTTACTTTAGACTTTGAAATTTGAAAAAATTAAATGGAATAAGTTTTATGATCTCTGAATTCAGTTCATTTATCATAAAAACCAAGATAAACTTGGAAAGAAAGCTAGATAGATTTAGCATACAGGTACACTTGCCTATCCATTTGATGTTCTGTTTATGCTATAGGTTACCTTAATTATTTTAGACTTTACTTTTGAAATCCTTAATTTTCAATTACTTAATACTAGAAATTTTTTTTAAGACAAAATCTGTTGATGCCACTATTTTGCACTGTTAATTTCTAAGTTATTCCAACCACCTTTTTTTTTTTCTAAGTGGAAGTCATCAAGATCAAAACATTCATAAATACTGTACTGTATCGCCATATAAATGCAAGTTAATCAGACATTGAAAGCAATCATAATTAAAGGTTCAAATATTAGTACTGTAGTTGGTTAGTTTGTCATGCGTAAAAACGAAAAATTCCAAGAGGCACATTTAGCAATGTATGTGGGTGTGAAAACATAACCATTCCAATTTGGTTACTGTCTTTCCCATTGTAAATTGAAATTTTGGTTGAAGAGATTGTCTATTCAAATGTACAGAACAAAAGCATAAACAATGATGCCAGTTACACTTCTGTAATACCGAACATTACAGACACAAATTACAACCCATCTTCAATTTACACTGCACATGTACACCTAATATGTGAAAGTTTACATGACTATTAAAGTGAGCTCCTACAGTCTCTCAAATTGTGATTTCATGAAACCAACCATTTTCAATTTAAATGTTCTAAATTTAAAGTTGGAATCTGCCACAGGACAGAAATGAAATGATGTGATGGATACACATTCTCTTTTTTAACTGCAAAGGGATGTTACTGTATATAGTATACACACACCAAGAGAATGGTGGTGGAGAGAGCACGAGAATGGTGATACAGTTAAAAAATCAACATAAAATTTAAAAAATCAACATAAAAGTAATTAAGTCTATCAAAACAATCTCACAACAGTTTTATGATGCAACCAATCAACAGGTACTCTCATCATTAAACACCCAACTAACACAATGCCATGAAACCTCCCTGTATCACCACCACAAGAACACTGATATCAAAAGGCCTTGTCCCACAAAAGTGTAAGGCTGGGAAACTAACTTTGGAAGGGTATTTTGGTTCCTTCATGGCCGCGTCAGACATGTTCCCTGCAACCGGCGTATAAGGCACGCTGCAAATGGCACCATCAGCAAAAGCATCTCTTTGCTAAGAGGAAAAATGACAAAAGTGGTTCCTCAAAGAATGCCTCCAAAAAAGAACATATCTCACTAAAGGACCTCAAGTTGCATTTAGTTATTAGCAGCCTCCTGATCTGCTGCAATTCAGGCTTAATTCACTTTCCTCTGCCTACTCCTGTCCTGGTATATCTCAACCCCCTGGTCCTGTCATCAGTCTTCTCTCACTGACCACAGTCCAGTCATTTCTGTGGCAGGTTTAACAACTCTGTGGTATGTACTCATCTTGACTCCACCAGGTGTGTCATTGATTGTCACTGGTGCAGTTCTTAAGGGGGAGCTTGTTCCTCACTGAGTTTTGTTCTGAATGTGCTTTGGATGCCACTCTTCCAAACCTTGGATTGCTGCTCTCCTTCAGCTTACTACTCTGTCTTGTGTATGAACGGTAAAAGCCTGCACTTGCAGAGGAGCAAGTTTCAAACCTAATAATTCAAAGTTTGTTCTTCTTAGGAGGTATATGAGAAAGCAGATACCAAAAACATTATCTTACTGGCTACACTGAATCATCTCCAGAGATTACTGTAATGATGAAGCTAATAGAAGTCTGGGAGTGATAGGTGGCCCACTCAACTTTTACCAAATTTTACCAGGGATGTTACTCTGATACGTTACTCTGATATATATGTAAGTGATCTTGTTGGGTATATTTGGCACAGTTTCATTGTATGTGGACAGAGATGAACTGTATAACTCTTCAACCTTCTTACCTTGACTCCAAATCACAGGCAAGGATCTGGCATGGTTTAGAAATGTGGTACTGCAGGGTACTAGCCTATACATTTCACACTGCTAGATATAGCCAACTTTCTCCTCTTGGAGAACCATTTACCTAATACAGCTCTAGTTCTACCTATACTGGAGTAACCTCATGCAGTGCATAAGCAGCAGCCTGATTAATGATATGCTTGCCTTGACCTGGCGTAAAAGAACATTTCTTCCAAGCTAAATAGCAATTCAGGCAATATATGATTAATGGGATCAATATGAAAAAATTTCAATCCACAAGATATTTTTAAGGTTTACATGATTGTTATATAAATCTAATATTTTATATAAATGATGTGGCTTTTTGCCTTCAGACACTAGCATATGAAAACGATAAGTATAATGATTTTAAAGTTATATTTGCATGTAATATAGGTATATATTTATACAATGACACCCTTCTTCACCCATAGCTAATGAAGTGAGAGCTGGGTATCTCCTAACAAAATCTTTTAAATCATTACGGCCAGAACTGTTCACACAGAGTAAGGCTACTTCATGATTTATGGGTTTGTAGACAATAAAGTGATTAGTTGTCAAAACAGTTCTTTACAATGAAAATTTTTGTATGCAAAACAATTAACTGTTAACAACCATAACCGTGCAAAACAAATCCAGGAACACCAACAATGCAATGAAGGATTCAACTCTGAAAGCCTAGCTAACTCACAGGGTCCATGACACCACTCTTATTCAATTCCCTGTCCAATCCTTCATTTGAAGGAAGAGGTGGAGTGAGGAGGGCACTACAATTTATAATTAATGGGTTGTATAAAAACTTGCAAAAAATATATTTACAACTGTCCATTTAAAAATTAACAAATAACTCTTATATCAAATGTGCCATGAACACTCCTCAAAGCTAATGGAGCCTGATGATTCACAGACCACCTCGATCTTGGACCTGTGCTGGCATTATCAACAACCTTAGCCCTGTGCTTAGACTTCTGACTGACCCTCTGCCTTGTGACTGCATGGTAATGATCAGTTTTGTGACTGTATATGATCTTAGTGAATTATTTGTGAATAAGATTAAAAAATTAACAAAGGAATTGTGTTGCAATTATACAAGCAGCATAGAAGTGGGTAATGCAAAATTTGGATCTTGTTATCTTGTACGTGTCCCTGGTTTTATTTCACATATTTTCGTTTCTCAATTAAAACACTTGATTGGATGTGGTGGGAATGGTTGAAAATTCTTGAAATGCTTTAATCCAATATCTGGGCCTATGACAAAGTCTGCACTCATAAGGATTTTTTTCATAACTGCATTAATTTTAGCTTGTGAGTTAATGACTACAGTGCAGTATAAAGTGAGAATAATTATATTACTCTTGCTTTTTCTCTTTAAATTTGTTCCTCTCTACCACATATCTAGATATATAAGAGTAACGTGTGAAAATGCAGGTACAAGTTACCCAACGAATACATCTCATCTCTTAAAATTTACATGTAGCCTACAAAATAGCATGCATATCTAAATTACAACTGTAAATAAATCACTGCTGGGTTAGCACAGGACACAGACCTTGGAGATTGTGAAACAGACCTTGGTGATCGAGATCGGGTCCGTCTGGGAGATCTGGAACGGGAGCGAGATCGAGAGCGCCCAAACCGCCTCGGAGAACGGGATCTGTAACGAGACTGAATTAACGCCAACCCTTCACGAACAGTCTTCAGCTATTTCACGGAAGTAATCACTTCCCTACAATAAAATGACAATTAAGAGCACTTTCCATTGAACTTTCTCAGCTACAACATTTCTCGGCACTACCTAAGCAACCCACGTGAAAGCAAGTCAACTGGTGTGAACATATCCAGACCAACATATGCACAATCCACTGACTCCAAAATTATGAGCTAGCAGGATATTAAAATACGTGAGCCCAAACTCATAATTCTTTAGAGAAAGAAAACCACAACCAGAGTCCTTTACCACAAACAAAAGCACACTTAAATTTATACACGTTGCACTTGAAATTCTGTCACAATGAGTGCAAAACAATTTTGGTTTATTTAGAAAAGAAGTTGAAAAGTACAGGAATTAAGGACACGTAACAGGAAAACAAGGAAAATGGCTATGAAAAGTACTGACATGTAATCTGGATGATAAGCTTCGGACAAAGGACGGCACTGACAGTTGAGACGGAAAAACAGAATGTGGTGGATGAAAGGGAAGGCATCAAGACAAGATAAACAGTGAAAATGTATGAGCAAGTGAGAAAAACAGGTTAATGTATAATTGAAGGAAATGTACAGAGGTTTTAAAGTAGCTGAAGTACGTTAGAAACATACAGTACATAAACATGAGATAAAGACAAGAGACGATAGGAAAGGAGGAGCATAAACTTCTTTACAGATCCAGAAAAAGCTGTATAATAATCTGAAAGGTAAACAGTGACGGATTTAAGACATGAAAAGTATTTAGTTGAACATCTACAAATGGAAAAAGAATTTCAAAATTGGAAGGCGGTTCAAAATGAAAAAGTTGTAAAAGGAAATTTTCAAGATGAATGAGAGAGAGAGAGAGAGAGAGAGAGAGAGAGAGAGAGAGAGAGAGAGAGAGAGAGAGAGAGAGATATGAGACAAAACAGGATTTGAAAGTTGGGAAAAATGGAGTAGAGTTAATCCCTTCACCACACCACATTGCCAATATTCATGATTCAACAACTACCAGTAGCCAATTTGATAATGCACTCTTCAAACAATTGAAAAATCTAAAATTTTCATAAAAGTGGATGTCTTTCATCTTCCAACAGTTGAAATTAAATAAAAAGTGCATTTCATTTTCCCTCTTACGAAGTTCTTGAATTGTAAAAGAATGATTTACGTTCCCTCTCCGAGCTACGTTCAGATAAAAAAAAAAAAAACAGTTTAAATTACAGAAAATACAACGATAATTTAATGAATACCACTTCAGTTTCCACTTTTTGCTACTTTTCATGAACAGGAGAATGCGCATGATAAGAATGATTTTAGACTTTATCACAATTTTACTCTGTGAAAGGATCAACAATTTAGGCAGGGAGAAGACGAAGACATGACTATTCCAAAATGGAAAAATCAGCGAAAAAAGTTAGAGAGAGAGAGAGAGAGAGAGAGAGAGAGAGAGAGAGAGAGAGAGAGAGAGAGAGAGAGAGAGAGAGAGAGAGAGAGAGATAAACATTTAGAAATTAAATAAGAACATAAAATCATGCAAGAGGGTGAAGCAAATGAAATGACTAGGAGACATCGTTTAAACTTTTTCCATTCAATTTCTCAGCTTTAAACTATTTAAAATCTAATGACTTTTTAAAGGTTGAGATGCATAACGGTATCGAGTTAAAAAGTACTGTTTTGTACTTTACTAGAATACTTAGGTAATGTCTAGGTACCAAGCAATAGTGCAATCCATTACTTTAAAGTGAAATATTTCAAGATGTCAAATAATGGAAAATGCTCAAAAATTAATGACGTGAACAGCTGTATTTGAGTTTAACAACACAAGCTGTCCAGCCCTCTCCCACAAACCACCTGGGTGACACTCGTGAGTACCCTGCTAGATTCACATGTTTATCATAAACACAGCAAGTGAGCCTTCTACTGGTTGTCAAATCACTCCTCAAGGCATCATCCTTCGTGGAAGAATGTATACCTACGCCTGACTGCTATTCACAAACAAAATGTTTGTGACAATTGATCAAATGGCCAAATACTGAGTAGTGTACCGTCACAGCAGGGTAGTCGTAATGATGAGACGAGGCGCGATGAATGTAAGAAAGTGGAGCGAGCGTTGAAGGGTCATAGACCCAAGATGGTGGGTGGGGGGGCAGGCCTGACGTTGCGCAGGCAGCGGGCGGGCGTTGGGCGGGCAGTGGGCGGAGGGTAGACGTAGACGGTGGGGAGAAGAGGGCACGTGAAGCGCATAAGGGCTGCCCGGGTGCCGCGAGGTGCCGCGCCGCAGGAAGGCCATCAGGCAACGTGCCGCACACCACCACCGCCGCCACGCCTTGGCTGATCAGGCGTCACCATCTCATCCTTAGCTGGAGTGCTGGGCAGCTCTAAGACAGTCGAGAATGCTCCAAGAGAGCAGCTGAAGAACATACCTCAACCATCCAGAGTCAATACCTGATTGAGCATCAAGTGACATCACCAGCTAAAAGATCAGATGATGAAGAAGATGAAAGGAAGTAACCCCCGGAGAGGGTGGGGGTAACATCCTCCCTTACAATCCAATACTAGAAGCCCACGGTACAAGTAGGCAGACGCTGAAGCTAGCAGTGGTGGTGGTGGTGGTGGTGGAAGTACTTGTGGTGGTGGTGGTGGTGGTGGTTGTGGTGGTGGTGGTGTGGTAGCAACAGTAGGAGGAGTAGATGGTGGTGGTGGAACAAGAAGTAATTTGGGCGAGATAGTCCTGTAATGGGCCACACACCATAATTAACAAAACAAAAAAATTCAAATATAAATTTAATGCTCAAAGAAGCGAGCTGTAATTTGGTTAACAATAAAGGCATACTAGTAACTTACATCCAATCAATCATGTGTCTGAATATGAATACTGAAGTTTAAAAAGGAAATAAAAATAAATAAATAAAAACAGAATTTTAAATGATTTGTGTATGGGACCACACCCATGAAAACAAAGAAATAAAATTTTGATAAAAATTGAGAAAAAATTTTGGAGACTTTTAGCCTTATTTAAGTGATTTTGAGATCTGTATAGGCAAGTGTAAGAAACCTACAGAGAAATAATGATAATGATAATAATAAAATGAAGACAATAGGAAGTAGGAACCTCTCCTCAGTCCGAGAGTCTAGTACAGTATCATCATCCACCCAAACTGAATGAGGGTTGAATATAAAAAAAACCTACCACCTACCTCTCGGGTATACTGTACTGTATTTCGACACTCGTATGTTTAGCACCAATTACCTAGTTAGAACTAGAACATTCATTAATCAACTAAAACATTTATTATGAGGAGCTAAGACATACATTAACCACCTTACATTATCATATATAGATATATATATATATATATAAAGATTCGACTCGTATGAGTCCAAGAACATTTGTCAACATTGAAGGAACATAGTACAGCTGATAACAAGTAATATCTATCCACCATGATAGAACAATAATTAGAATGATGCATATGGTCTATTGCAATAACATGGTGGTGAGGGGGTTTACTAGGAGAAATAGCCTCAACCCAAAGCCCCCAAGCTGAACTAGCTATTTACTCTAAAATACCAAGCTGCCACCACCATAGACATAACTAACTTTACTAACTTGTGAAAAACTATGGAAAAAAATATTCCTCTGTACCGTAAAACCAAACTAACCCTTAACAGCTAGTGGTAGTAGCAGTAGTGAATACTGGATTGAATTCTAGTTGTCTATTATATACCACTATAACATTTCGGATACATTCTGGGCTTTGAAATATCATTGTATATACATACCCTACACACACAATCATGTACTTAATCCTGACTTAGCGGGACAACAGTGATATACTGAGCTAATTGCTAACGCCTAATGAAACAAGGTCTTTACCTGGATCTCCTTCGGCGGGGTGGGGAACGGTAACGCTCACGTCTAGATCGGCCCGTCGACATTTCGACACGGACACGAACACCACACAACCGCCTGTGAAAGAGATAAGTGCTTACAACCTCTGAAACGGGAACGCAAACCATTCTACGTTGATATCTTTATTGGAGAAGTATACACTTTATACTTTTCCATAAAAGAATTTATTAAAAAAAAGTTCCTTACACTATAAATACAGATATGGTTTCCATATTGCATCAATACATCAATGTACAATTAATAAGGATGCTAGAGCAGTGAGTCATTCTTACTACAATAAACTATTATTTTATCATTTAGCACAGCCTTATTTCATTAATATATGTACAGTAATACATAATTTTTCATTGGCATGACAATATTCCCCTTAGGGATTCTGTTAAGAAGGTGCATCCACAATGCTCAAATCAAATCTACTTGGTAGAATAGTTATTGAGTGAACAAAAGTTAATTAATTTCAAAGCATACAGTCGAATTATGTATATAAAATAGTTTTGTATTACAAAATACGCTTGTACACACAGTTTCAGATTATCAAACAACTACCTGAGATAGACATGCTAATCTTACAACAAGCAGTATTAAGGTTTGCAGGCTCTCAGAGCCTAGAGCAGCGGTTCCTTTTGCTTCATACATTGCTACCCAACAGCTTGCATTTAATGTTTTTAATCTGCATACACTGTATTTCTTTTTTGATTCATCTCCATAATTACTCATGCATTATTTCCTTTGATCCATTTTCCACTTTCCTTTTCACATACAGTACATGTTTTTTATTCTATGGATACCTGTTTTACACATGAATGGTTTCCTAGCCTTATTAATGTTTATCATTATGAAAAACCTAATAAGCATTCTGTACTACATGTAATTAAAATAAATGGTATAACAAAGGCTTATAACAATATGAAATAACAGCACAGTACGCTGAAAGGAGAGACCACCTTTTAAGAGAAAGAGACATTACAAAGAAAGTAACTTACGCTCCATCTAAAGCTCGCACTGCGTCTTCGGCGTCTCTTGGATCTTCAAACTCGACAAACGCAAATCCAGGAGGATTGCGCGCCACCCACACATTGACTAATGGACCATATTTGGAAAATGCTGATTCTAGTTCGTGCTTGGCAGCATTATTGCCAAGGTTGCCCACATATACTTTACAATCCATCCGCATTCTTCTGCAATTACCAAGAAGACTTTTGTTATTCCATTACCTTACAACTTACAGCATCGATACTTTCTGAACTTGAGCCATGAAAAATGGGACTCAACAAAAATATTCACCGGCAGAATAGTGTTCAGCTTTGAATTGACCAACACCAGCCGAGGGAAAAGTTTTTTCATGTTTCAAGTTAGTGTTTTTCTTTCATCAACAATACAAAAATCAATCTATTTGAAAACATGCAAGGAATACACAACTATAATACAGGACATTATATAAACTGGGTTTTGTAGAATAATAAATCCTACTTCATTTGAAACTGAATAAGACACTGCAGATATATACAATCAAAACTGCTACCTTCGCATGAAATGTAAGCCGAGTGTATTTAACAATCAGCAACAGAGATTTTTTTTCAGTAAAATGAATTCACTCCTCTCTACAACACACCCACTCCCCTTCAACGACTAAAATGTCTGAAAAATGGTTTTGCAAATAACCTATCATAATGCATTTTGAAACACCTAAAAAGAAAATATTACAAATCATTATATTCAATCAAAAACTCCTTTCAGTGTTCACTACTTTATTTAGCAAGTTCCTGTAAAAGCAACTGGTAATGTTGGTGTTACAATGCACATTTCTTTGGTCTATGCCTGATAAGAGCGCCACTAACATCTAGGTATACATGTGCAGGTTTGCCTGCACAAGCAGACCTGTGCAGGCATACCTTCACCACTAACAATACAGGTTTTTTAACGAGGGTCTCTGTAGCAGTCACGGTGTCAACAGATGATGCTCTGGCAATAACTGGATTGCTGAGAGCAACAACAAAAAATAATAAATAAAAAAGTCCAGTGAAGGAGTGGCTATTATGCATTGTTAACACATGTCAACAATGAAGAGACAGTCTACTACTATTTTATTTTGTTCCATTACTATCTTGAATATAATTTTGTTCTCAGTTTAAAACCGAATTACATACATGTCGCATAATCATGAATACTCAAATAGGCCTATTCTTGTTTTACATTACTTCACTAAATTGAATATTTATTCTTGTTTAAAATCTGACTTACACACTGTATATGGTTTACAATCATGAATAAACATACATGACAATATAAAACTACTGCGTTCGTCAGTTTTTGGACTAATTTAAAATAGGAAGCTTTTCATAAATATGTTTCACCTTATCCGGACATCAATAATACCTGGAGTCCCCAGCACCACAACACAAATGTAAGATATACAGTACTGTCTATACAGTACATTCATTAAAATGTTAAAAAACCATGCTTGGATGGTTGGCAATGGTGCACGAGCAGGAAAAACGGAAATGCTGCTTACAGGCATGAGCAGGCTGAGAAAGGATTATTGTGGAGGCTGGTAGACCATGGTAAGTTTTGATAGCTCTTGCAACAGCTGTTACTTTGAAAGCACCACATCACTTCACGTCATTGCACATCACACTATCTTTTTAAATTGGCCGAGACAGATACATCATAAGTACAAAAGAATATGGCAGAGGGTGCATGGGTGGACAAACACCTGCATTTCTTGTTACTTTCAAGCTATTAACAGTATTAACGGCAATGCTTAAGTCATCGTGGCTTTGGCATTTGAATGGGTGATCGAGTGTACGTACATTCTTCTTCGTTTTAACGTGCTTTTTCCCATTTTTATATGGGGTAAGCACGATGCCTTCTTTTCGAAGGACTTTGATTTGGTGTTGGGGTAGGCCGCAGCCTCAATCGGCTGCCCTGCCTGACATCGCTTAGACCCCGGTAACGATGTGTACGTGTATCGTACCAATCCAAGCTCCCTTTCTCCCAGCAGCGAGGAGAACTGGGTGATTAGGTCGACAGTTTGAGACGTGTGAGGTGTTTGTTATGTTTTTAGATGATGTTGGAGTGGCTTTGTTTGTGTGTGTATTAGTCTGTAACACCCATCTGCTTTCAGCAAACCTATCCGTTGATTACATACGTAATCCCGGGGTGTCTACACCGACAGCAAAGTGTCCGCCTTCTCTGACCAGTCGGCTGCGGATTTGAACCCGCGCCATGGACCTCTACGAAGTCCTGGGCTGCTGCTCTACCGACTGACCCATCGAGGCTCTATTGAGTGTAGGTACATTACATCATGAAAATTTCCTTCTCTAATTTGCTACACATGAAGAATATCACTGCTCTTTGCAGCAAAGAATGCTTCCCTTCTTTGTCCAGTTTCACATCAATTCCCAGTATTCATGCACGAAACGAGAACAGTACTGTGACATTGCGTCACAATGCTTTTCCCTGTACATATTGCAGCGTTGCTGTGCTTGCAGTGTCGCAGAGGGCTGTTATTGCTGTGTGAGGCTGTGTATCTTTTGAAAGAACCCACTATCTCCTAAGAGGGCTAGAAAGGCGCTGCCCCTTCAAAAACCATACTGGAAATTGTCGAAAGGATCAAGGTTGGTTAGTCAAAGGCATGTAACCTGGAGGAGCACGAGTATTACAATGACGTGTCTACACTGCGGGAGATCAAGGCCGCTAAGGAAATGCTTAACAAGTATGCCCTGGACTTTGTGAAAAAGGCATCAAGGAGTCAAGCCTGCAAGGTGATGGAAAAACTCCGTCATGAGGAAGCTGAATAGTCGACCCTGATTTATCCCTGTCAGCAAAGGGCTGCCAGTGTACATGTACATAGTGTTGAGTTAAAGGTTCCTGAAATGAAGCTGGGAAGCCTACACAGGGTTGCAAACTTTATAGCATCCAACGGTTGGCTATATTGGTTCAAGATTTGACTTGGGCTTTCCAACAAGACGACTCACGGTGAAGCTTTGCGTGCTTCCAAGTAGGAAATGAAGGAATTTTGACAGGCGTTCAAATGACTGATGAAAAAGGAATGCCGTCACTCAAATCTAATACAGTTACGAAACAGGTCTGTTGTATCGCTCCTTGATTACTAACACTTTGGCTGACAAGAAGCAAAAGGAGGACTTCCACTCTCGAAAGCTTTCTGAGCAACGTCTGCTTTTTTCAAGTGTAAATGATTCTAGTGGATACCACTGAAACCCAATGGTAATTTGACATGAAAGGCAACAACATGGCCTCCATGGGTTTATGGATAACCTCCCACTGAGTTGATATAATTTTTGTCATTGCTTGACATCAGGTAAAGGCTTTCCTTCCTGTGGACAATGCACCTGCCCATCCTACTAAAACCAGTTGGTTGGTGGTATTTTTGCCTCCTAATACTACTGCTCCCATTCAACTAACGGACCACAGGTGTTATTGTTGCAAGGAAATGGCAATGCCGTAGGAAGTTCCCGGAGGAGGTGATGGTGGTATTTGAGGAATGAGGAGGAGGAGGATGGTGATAAGGCTTTGATACATGGAGGAATGGTCTCGAGAATCTTCAAAGGTGTTCGCCGATATTTACCATCTATAACATTGCAGATGCTTTGAAGGACGTTGCCATAAAGACCCTGGAGTACACTTGGAACCATATCCTGAATACTGAAATGGGTATGACTGATTTCCAAGGCTCTGACATCAACAACTTTGTGCCCAACTAGCCAAGTACGGCGACAATGTTCCAAGGGATGACGTACAGGAGTGGCTAGATGAGAAAGAATACAGAATTTAGGCCAAAGGCCCAACACTGAGAACAATGTCATTCAGCGCTGGAACAGATACTGACAGTAAAAAAATTTGAAAGGTGTGACAGGAGGAAAACCTTGCAGTTGCACTATGGATCACTTGTTAGAAGAGGGTGGAAAGTAAGACGGAAGAAAGAGAATATGAATGGAGGTACAGAAAAAGGAATGAAAGGGGTTGCGGCTAGGGGCCAAAGGGATGCTGCAAAGAACCTCAAGTAATGCCTACAGAGCACCGAATGAGGTGCACTGACGGCACTACCAATGGGGGTGGCTGGATGACAACGTTGGTGATTCTGGCTTACAACTTTTGTCCAACAGTGAGATAGCTGCTGCTGAGATGGAGAAAGCCCTTGAAGACGACAATGAGGAGCTGCATCACAACCAGCTCCTTCGTACAAACACAATGGTCTTCGATATGTTTATCTAAATTATGGAAATCTCAACATTGACCATAATACCTTCCCAAGGCCATTGGAGTTTGCTGAAGGCATTCAAGAAATATGGAGGATGGAGACTGCGAAGGACGATCATAGTTTCTACCCTCATAGTAACCTCCACAGTTTCTTCAGACCCCAACTCTCTTGCAACCTGGGAAAAATTCCAGTTGACTTTCAACTAAAGGTGTGTCATTAACTGATGAGTTTGATGCCTCTAAGCACAAAAATTATTTACACTTGTCTAAGAAAAATCTAGCCAGGTTTCCTCAAAGTATTCATCAACTGATCAGGGGTCATACCTCTGACACAAAGGTATCTATATAGGTAAGTGAAAAAAACAGACTATTTCCTCAAGGGTACCCCATTGAACTTACAGGCCTGGCTAATACATACATTAAGAACACCCCTAGACCAGGCAATCTTCAAAGTTGGCCAATGAAAAAAATAAAAATAAACTTTAAGAGGAAGATATGCAAATGTACATGGGATATGAATTTTCTTTTTATTTTTATTTTCTATACCTTCCATGGGAAGCTGAAAATAAATATTTCCAACCCTGTGCGGGGCGTCTTTTCCAAGTTGTAAAAATATGTTAATTTTCACAGGTTATGTGTTATTTTTTTTTCTATTTTGTAAAATTACAATTACAGCTAACACCTGTTCGCTGTTAGTACCAGCCCTTAGGGATGAACACGAAAATTTAAAAAGCTGGTATATTTCTCATTACCTTGGTAAATGAATCATTTCACCTGTATTATTATTATTATTGTTGTTATTATTATTCAGTAAATGAAACCTATTCATATGGTATGGAACAAGCCCACCAAAGGGGCCACTGACTTGAAATTCAACCTTCCAAAGAATATTATGGTGTTCATTAGGAAGACGTTTGAGGAAGTGAAGGAAAATCCAAAGATGAGATACCACTTATTAAAAAAGAAAAATTATGAATAAATATATATATAAAAATGTACCAAATTGCAAGGGGTAGCACATAGCATTTTCGCTTGAACGTCTTTCGTTCCAATTGCACGACATCCTCTGGGGGGGCTGTTCCAGAGTCTAACGGTGTGAGGAATGTTGTGTATTATATAGGCCCTGTCCTAAATTTAGTAAAGAAAAAATAAAATAAAAGAAAAAACACACAGCAATGTCTTCAAACAACTGTCTCCTTCACATTTACCAAAAACATGTATAAAAAGTTACAGTGCAAAAGAGTTTCACCCATCTTAGGTCTGTTTCTTGGGTAGCTGCCTATTTTGCCTATAGAAATAGGGATGCTTCCTAACCTAATAGCTAAAATTTTACTTTAAACCATTATTACATTTTGGGGCACCAAATAGTTTCCGCCGTATGTTCTAACGTGTGCTTTGAACCTTTCCAACATTGGTTCCACTCGCCAATGACCAAACGACATACCCTACACTAGGGTTAAGGACCGTGTACTGTAGGTTACAAGGGGCTAGGTCATTTGCGATTGAAATTAATGTAAGAAACAGGAAAACAGGCAAATATTTTCAAGTCCGAAACGTGATAACGGTTTAAAGTATAATTCTGTCACCTGATATTTCCTTTCTTACCTATACCAAGGTAACATGCCATGACCTGGGTGAGGGGGGGGGGTTAGTATGCAGGGTAAGTACACAAATGTTACTGGGGAGGGCCAGGTAGGGCAGAAATGCTCCCCCAGTACTAACCCCAGCCAGGTAGGGCAGGAATGCCCCTCCAACCTAACCCCAGCCAGGTCTGGGCACGACACCTGAAGGCAGGTTAGGAAGGTACGGTACAGTCTGATTAAATCAGGACACGGCATTCCAGGAAAGGTGAGGTTTGGCCCACTATCACGGTCGAATCTGTCTCCCTTTCCTGCATCCACTCCAAGGGGCTTATCCCTAAGGGCCCCCCTGATTGACTTTGTGAATATTGGAACGGGAGCATAAACATGGCCCATACGGCGAAATTACGCAATAAAAACTTAATGGCGAAATATATCGGCTGTTAGTGGGTACGGGGTATATAAGTACCAATATAGTATCGTAATAATGGGCATTGGAGGTCCAATTGCCTAACCTACGACGTTCCCTTGGCATAGCCAAGCTAACAAGCCCCATCTATCCCCGTCATGGACGTCAGGCTACGGGGAAACTCACCTTGAAATCAAATTTACACGAACGCCGACCGACTCGCAACACATTTAATTTTCCAAAACCCTTCCAGTGGATCGTATAAAAACGAGAACAAAACCGCTTCAACGAGGGAGATAACGAAAATCAGGCCACGGGCTGTTCTCCATTGACTCCGGCCGCCATGATTGTGGATCGAAGACGGGGACCTACGTTACGGTCAGTCCCGCGTCTAAAACGCCCTCCACACTCATTTCACTCCTCGAACTAAAATTGTAACGAGCTATTGGGAGACCTAGAACCTCCATCTTCAAAGCTGGCGTAAATCCAGGCCGATGCAAACGACTTACCACGGGAAAATCTGAATTGTAAGACGAGCAAGAAGCTCCAAGCCTTGACACGTACAAGGTGTTCGAGGTGACGTCAGGGAGACATGCGCATTGAACTACGCAAAATTGTGGAGGACTCATCGATTTTGCTGCTATTTTGAACTCTACGTGAAATTCGTGGCAGTCAGACGAATCTAAAATTTCCATTCTCGAATGTCAGGGTGATATATTTTCTCTGAGGCGGATACTTTCATTTTTTTAAATTTTATTTATCCGCGTTAAAATCATCCCCGAGTTATTTGCATCGTTGCATCTACCGTCGAGCCTGGTGCATTTTCATGGACGAAATTGCGATCTCACATGTTACCTGCAAAAGGATGAAAAGATTGTACTTTACGGCATTTTTAAAATATATCACGTAAGGAGCGTTACAGGTAACGGCTGAAATTACGCCATAACGAACTATATAATATAGCTGTCGCACCTTTCACCTATGTAAACAAAAGAATGCTGTAACTCCAATCTCAAAACGAATTGCCTAAATATAGTTCTAATTTCCAGATGAATTAAAAAAATTCAAATGCGATAGATTTATAGTCAGTTTCTCTGGGAGTAACCTACAAATTTTGGACGGAATAAAAATAATTATTTCTGGTAATTAAGAAGAGAAAATCAAATCACGCACATCGAAGGGTTGTTTATGAAAGATTGGCATGTTTTGCTATCAGCTGCCACCTTCAACTGCTTAATCAAGAGAATGAGTCTTTTGCATGAAACAGAAGTATCTACGGTCACTCAGTACAACCTCACAAAGACTTACATACCGCCACTTGGTCCTCGTTGATAACGTATGCAATATTGTATGCGTTGGTGTTAACCCCGCCCCACCGATGAAGGCCCATTCTTCGCCCTCCCCTAGAAGCCCGCCTACGGTGGTCCCTTCCCACGTAGCTTTCCACCTCCTTCAACCTTACCTTGCTATGGTGTCATTTCTTTTAGAATACATCCCTCTAGCAACCCTAGGAATATGAGTCGTTTACATTACTTTGTAATAAGCTTTACTGACTCGATGATGGTCGAAGCAGAAAGTCTGGAATGTTGGACGTTGAGAACCATCGCAAAGTTCATATCAAGGTAATTTCATTCTGCATACTCATTTAAATATGGGCAGTGAGAGAGACTGGTCCGGGGCAGGTCTACGGCTCTCAAAAAATAAGGGTATGAATTGAATTTTGCATTATTCGTCTGGCGTCCCTTTCTCACTTCTACCACCTTTCTAGGTCCCTCCCTCTCCTAAATTTTTCTGGATTTAGAAATTATACTGTATTTTCGCAAGTCTTTCCATTCTCCTTTCGACACAACTAAACCATTTTGATATACTCTGGTACACTTTTAGACTCATGGTGGCATTTTTAATGTTGCACATCTCGGTTTCTTATTGCTAAAAAAATCACATATTCCACTTCAGAGTTCGTTTCGTTTACACCTCAGCTGCCAAACCCAGAATCTTCAATATCTTCTTGGAAGATGTTTTCTGTCCTCCTGGTAACAATTCTGTAGGCTCTGAAACCACCATTCGAGGAGCAATTTGCCTCAGATAACTTTTAACACTGTAGTAAGTCCTGTGTTGACTCCATTTGTTGACTGTATTATGCGCAGCTAGTCTCTCAAATATTTTGGACGTCCATTAGTGACAGCTTGATGAATCATCACACAGACTTTGAGCATTACTCTAGCTTTCTACTAATATGTTTTGCAGTTTCTTAAGGTTTATCTTAAGTAGATATGATAATAGTCGCAATAGTCCACTCTGTTAATGATAGTCAATTACAAGATCACTCAAGATAATTTTTTAAAAGGCGATATTTATAAGATGATGGTCACTAACCCTTATAGCATAATAACTTGAGTACTGAGAGGCAAATTACAGTCCAGCAACGCACATAAGCCACAGACTTGTTAGCGCTAGTCAGAGCTTGACCAATGTTGAGAGGTTTGAAAGGTGTAACAGGAAGAAAACCTCGCAGTTGCACCATGAATCAATTGTTAGGAGAGGGTGGATGGCAAGATGGAAGAAAGAGAATATGAAAGGAGGTAGAGTTAAAGAAACGAAAGGGGTTGCAGCTAGGGGCCTAAGGAAGCCACGCTGCAAAGAACCTTCAGTAATGTCTACAGTGCACCGCACGAGGCGCACTGACGGCACTAACCCCCTACGGCGACCTTGTTTTTCAATACCTGACCAAATACATTCTGGCTATACATCTCTCCACCATGCCAAAACTTTCCGCTTCAAGAAACATTTTTCCAATAAGACTCAACTGACAATGCTTTTATAAATTACTATTTGTATTGCTAGTTCATTAAAATAACCATAAATTTATAAAGACTGATGAAGCTTAATTCTTGACTACCCTGCCTTCAAGGTCAACGCTTACTAGAAAATAAAATAAGACTGTATACAAGAACTTCTCTCAGGCTGTCAGTCTGTTCCTCAAAAAGGATTCCAGAGGTTCAAGGCACGAGTCTGATTAGTTACTCAGTTTTCAATTTTATAGCAGCATTTGATTCAGTTTTAACAAAATGAAATGGGGAATCTTTTAATTTACTCCAGCCGTACATTTTGACATACTATACCTACAAAAATACCTAAAGACTTAATATTTTCATACATTTTCATGCACATTGAAAATAGTCAAGATGATAATCACAACCAACAAGTGCTATTTTCGTAGTTATTCTTCTTGCTGGTAGCAAAAGTAGCCTCTATATCAACGGCAGAGACAGCAGTAGTAGTATCGACAGCAGTAGTATCAACAGCAGAGACAGTAGTATCAACAACAGACAGCAGCAGCATCAACAGCAACAGACAGCAGTAGTATCAACAGCAGAGACAGCAGTAGTATCAACAGCAGAGACAGCAGTAGTATCATCAGCAGAGACAGCAGTAGTATCAGTAGTAGTATCAACAGCAGAGACAGCAGTAGTATCAACAGCAAAGACAGCAGTAGTATCAACAGCAGAGACAGCAGTAGTATCAGTAGTAGTACCAAAAACAGAGACAGCAGTAGTATCAACAGCAGAGACAATAGTATCAGTAGTAGTATCAACAACAGACAGCAGTAGTATCGACAGCAGAGACAATAGTATCAGTAGTAGTACAACAACAGAAACACCAGTAGTATCATAAGCAGAGACAGCAGTAGTATCAACAACAGAGACAGCAGTAGTATTAGTAGCAGTATCATCAGCAGAGATAACAGTAGTATCAGTTGCAGTATCAACAGCAGACACAGCAGTATTATCAGTAGTAGTATGAACAGCAGAGGCAGCAGTAGTATCAGTAGCAGTATCAACAGCAGAGACAGCAGTAGTATCAACAGCAGAGACAGCAGTAGTATTAGTAGCAGTATCATCAGCAGAGATAACAGTAGTATCAGTTGCAGTATCAACAGCAGACACAGCAGTATTATCAGTAGTAGTATGAACAGCAGAGGCAGCAGTAGTACCAGTAGCAGTATCAACAGCAGAGACAGCAGTAGTATCAGTAGCAGTATCAACAGCAGTAGTATCAGTAGCAGTATCAACAGCAGATATAGCAGTAGTAATAAACAAAAAGTTTCACATTAAATTGTTTCACAATCCGAGCAAAGTAATGTCTCAAAATGTACATATGTATAAGGGGAACTGTAGAAGGAAGCGTTTTTGCAGCTTATAATAGGGGATCATTAGTCGCCCATTAAGTTTAATTTAGGGTAATTACTGGTCCGGACGGGTATAGCTTTGCATGCGGGTTCTTGGTATAGGTCCCACACGAATGGGAAAGAAGAACTGAGTTAGGGAGACTTTCGGCGGGGCTTACGTTTTGTGAGTGGTGGAAAGTTTTGGTGGAAAATTGGGCTGGTTTTTGCGAGGAACTAAAGACGTTTAAATCTGGTATCTCGAATTTTATAAAACTATTTAGTGTTGGTCTGTAAAACTAGCAGAATAGAATATAGAATTTAGGCCAAAGGCCAAGCGGTGGGACACATGTGGTCATTCAGCTGTAAAACTGAAACTGACAGTAAAAGGTTTGAAAGGTGTAACAGGAGGAAAACCTCGCAGTTGCACTGTAAATCAATTGTCAGGAGAGTATGGAAAGTAAGAAGAAAGATTATAAACGGAGTTACAGCAATAGGAATGAAAAGGGTTGCAGCTAGGGGCCGAAGGGACGCTGCGAAGAACCCTAATGCCTACAGTGCACCGCATGAAGTGCACTGACGGGTATAAAAATTGATATAAACAAGCCTTTAAAATCACACATGTTAAACTGGCTGGCGTATTCTCCATGCGACATTTCGCTGGTTCCAAAAGAAGCCAAATCAGAATACATCAAAGCTATTTTCAAGTCCGTCTGAGAATACAGCAAAATCTTTTACCTTATCGTCAACTAATAGTAGGATTCAATTAATTATGCAGCAACGGCCAACTTAATTTACATACCACGGTAAAATCAGAATAGCAGTGCGTTCCTTGGAATTGCCACATGAAGCATTTAGTACTAACTAGATGAATGGTACGCGATATCTAATAATGCCGAAACATAGCTATGAATAAAAGCTAATCGATAAAATTAGATAAAAATTGCGCTGTTGAAACAAATTTACGTTTTGTTTATCAGGACTCCTATAGAGTTTGTACGTATCCATCTTATCTAAAACTCTTCACTGAGAACTTCAGTCGCTTCCTCAACACGATCAGTATTCGCAGTGAATAAAAGCATTTTTCATCTCATACGAATCAGAAAAAGAGAGACCATTTTTTTTAAATACCATAAGACCGGAATGACTCTGCTTCACAAAAAGTTAACAAATTTCGGCTAATGCGTTTACATTATTAGTTTACGCATTCTCTCTCTCTCTCCCCCCCTACACATGTCCTTGTCGTTTTCAATTTACAACGCATGCGCTGTTCCCCTCTCGAGAGTCTGCCAGTTTCACTCAACAAGTGGATTTGTCAGTGTCAAAATAAGTGACTTTTTTTTTTTTTTTTTTTTTTTTTTACAATTCCCCCATCTGTTATTCGTAGATAAATATCAGGAGAAGCAATTTCTCGCTGCGATTCAAATAGAATATATAGAATTGAATACAGATTTTAGGTCAAAGGACAAGCGCTGGGACCTATGGGGTCATTCAGCGCTGAAACGGAAATTGACAGTAAAAAAGGTTTGAAAGGTGTAACAGGAGGAAAACCTCGCAGTTACACTATGGAGCAATCGTTAGAGGAGGTGGAGAGTCAGATGGAAGCAAGATAATATGAAAGAAGGTACAGTAAAAGGAATGAAAGAGGTTGCAGCTAGAGGCCTAAGGAAGGGACGTTTCAAAGACCTTCAAGTAATGTCTACAGTGCACCACGTGAGGTGCATTGCGGCACTACCCCCCTGCGGAGACGATTCGAATAATAGTAGAACAAAATGAATATCAGGGCCTGATTTTCTCTGAGTATGAGATTTATTTTCACTTCTGGGACCTTATTCCAGCGGTTATAGGCTTATGCTTGAAAATTTTCTTCAGAATTCATAGCAAATCCAGCGTTTGCGCAGTATTTGTTAATAGGCCTATAACCATGAGGACACTCGATCACAGATTATCTTCAACAGGATACAGAATTGTGACATGAACTATATATGTACGAATTTAGGCTACAGATGGATTTTTGCAGAAATCTAGTGAGAATTTTCTTATTTTTGGGGGGGCAAATAACACCGTTACTACTCTTAAAAGCACCTAAAAGAATGATAATAAGATATTACAATAATTGATTTTAGCTTATATCCACAGACGAACACAGAAGGCAATACAACAGCGGCAATGCAAAATGCAATTAGATAAACTGACGATTCATAATACCAACCGCATTATAATGAAACGCAATGTTCGCCCAGCTCCTTTCACCAATGAAGTCTAAATGATATATATGCAGAATGTGGCCACTTAGTCTGGGCTTCAGGACAGCAAGTACCGTCCATAGGGATGTGCCGTCTCGACTGTCTTATAATTGAGTAATTGCACTCAAATAATAATAATAATAATAATAATAATAATAATAATAATAATAATAATAATAATAATAATAACAATAATAATAATAATAATAATAATACTTCAGAAGTTCAGGCGAAAATGCAATGGATAATTACCCTAATACTATTCTTCTTGCATTTTAATAAATTTTTATCTATTTATCTATTTATTATTATTATTATTATTATTATTATTATTATTATTATTATTATTATTATTATTATTATTATTATTATTATTTTGTATTTTAATAAGTGGGATCTCTTCTTTCTGAATTTTACTTTACTTCCTGTTACTTCTTCCTAATGAACACCATAATATTCTTTGGCAGCCTGAATTTCAAGTCCATGGCCCCTGAGGTGGGCTTGTTCCATATGAATAGGTTTCATCTACTAAATAATAATAATAATAATAATAATAATAATAATAATAATAATAATAATAATAATAATAATAATATAATAATAATAATAATAATAATATCCGTGATATACTGTACACTTAACTGTAGCGATGGGGTTATTATAATCGGAAGATCTCGTTTAAATCTCTCTCGTGATTTTCATTAATAAAGTTGGGGGTCAGTGAGATACTGCATAGCATCTGCAGGTTGATCTATTGATCGCTGGGCAGTTTCAGGTGGCAACCTGACGAATGAACTTCCAGTGTTAACTAGCTGGCTGGTGCATCGTAATCGTAAGCGTAAACTACGCTTAGTTGGTAGAGCTTGCTACCTCGAAGTTGCTGTGTGCACATACACACAGAGACACACACATATATATACATACATAAACACGCACACATACTATATATGTGTGTGTATGTATATATATATATATATATATATATATATATATATATGTATATATATTATAAATATATATAAAATATTATTTGCCTGAGGAGAGAGACAGTTTGGTCTCTGAAATATAGCCTTTATTTTCCACACATTTTGGCATTTCAATGGGCTCCCTTGTATTTGATGGAATTCTGTTTTAACAGAGTATTTCACAGTCATATATATATATATATATATATATATATATATATATATATATATATATATATATATATATATATATATATATGAGTGGCTCCAGAGAAAGAAAAAACTATTCATTGCCACATTTAGCCTTTAATTGCTAAATCAAGGTTGTATCCATTTAAGCAGCAACCTCTTACATCACCTGCACCACAGAAGCCTCATCAGCAGCTTGTCGACCCACCTGCTCAAGTTGCACCACCCACTTTTGATTGGCATGCAACCTATGAATTCGTGGATACTGAGGTCATTCCCTTCCAATTCTGGTGGGGAAGAGTATATACAGTGGCATGTCTGGTTCCACTCCTTTTCATACCCTCTCTGTTGGCGTGGCAAATCACAAGTCAACAGTTCAGGCAAAACCCCAAAGAGGAGGTTTGCTTAATAATGAAATTATTTCTATACCAGCCAGTATTAGTAATGCTGCTATTCATAATAATAATAACACTGATAATAATACCTGTGGCGTGTATACCAGAAAAAGTATTATTATTATTATTATTATTATTATTATTATTATTATTATTATTATTAGTCGGAAGATGGACCCTATTCATATGGAACAAGCCCACCACAGAGGCCACTGACTTGAAATTCAAGCTTCCAAAGAATATTAAGGTGTCCATTCGAAAGAAGTAACAGAAGGTAGTGGGATACACAGAAAGAAGATTTCAGTTACTATAAAAACCGATAAATTAAGATATAAATAAATAAATACAAATGTAAGTAAATTTTACTGTGTGATATCGACCGTGAAAAGGCTACAGAAATAACGGCAATAGCAATACATCACGACAGTAGTAACGGTTCAGACAGTCAAACGGAAATGATAAGTATCAAATAGTATCAAACAGATTAGTTATAATGCGAAGGAAGAACGTATGACAGTTATTAATATTCACGTTTTTGGTTTTTCTCTCATCTGGTCTAGGACCTCCTACTGTTCATCATGATTTTGCAGCGTCCCTTCGTCCCCTAGCTGCAACCTCTTTCATTCCTTTTTTCTGCAACTCCGTTCATATTCTCTTTTTACCATCTAACTTTCCACCTTCCCTAACAATTGCTTCACAGTGCAACTGCGAGGTTTTCCTCCTGTTACACCTTTCAGACCCTCTTACTGTCCATTCCCTTTCAGCGTTGAATAACCTCGTAGGTCCCAATGCTTGGCCTTTGGCCTAAATTCTAGTATCGATGGGCAATCGTAGAAGGACAAGAAAGAATGGTAGCCTGTGACATTTTGGCTAAACAGGAAAGGAACCGAGTAGTTCGAGATTGTCTGAAGGAACCAGGGGGCGCCTTTCTAGACTAAGCGTCTGATTTCGTATACACCATCGTTCGGCGTCCCGACATCTCGCCGACGACAGATCGCCCAAATATTTACCCCGGGGCCAGCAAGTAGCGCAATGAATGTCCACGGGAGAGAGAGACCAGTGAGTGGGGCGGGAAAGAGAGCCATTGTGTCGCAAAGAAAAATAACCGTTGTAACGTCACTCCAAAGTTTAGGGACTGTGAATGAAATGCTCTTTGGCGATGTAAACAAAAGACTGCTGGGCTGCGAAGGATATTTTGAAAGGATAGCTGAGACCATGATCATGATCGTATATAAGTTCACTTCCTTCAAATGGACATTGATGACAAATTTGTGATAAAAGAGGCAGGGCGTCCAGTCAGAATGCCTTAGAGAAGAGCAGTTTATATCAAGGTCCAAAGACCTCGATTTATATAAGATATATAAGACGGCTGTGTTGTCGAATATTTAGTATTTAATAAATGCTTAGGTTTTGTCATTTCAGTCTAATTACAAATGTCATTGTCTTAAATCATTATTTACGCTCCAAACAATTTTTATCATTGAAAGTGTAGCATTA
Source organism: Macrobrachium rosenbergii (assembly GCF_040412425.1). Classification (NCBI taxonomy): domain Eukaryota; kingdom Metazoa; phylum Arthropoda; class Malacostraca; order Decapoda; family Palaemonidae; genus Macrobrachium; species Macrobrachium rosenbergii. The sequence goes on along the minus strand of NC_089752.1, from coordinate 117,022,742 downwards.
TATATCTTTTACTTGTAAGTAAAGAGGCTGACAATTTACAACAGACAGAAAAGTAAATAGAATCAAAATAGAAAGGTGAAACTAAAGCGAGCAGCCTATATGGACTGAAATCCCTAAAGAGAAAACTCCATCAGAGAGGGAGACAGATATTCCCCAAGCGGTAGGCCGCTGACGTCTAGAACCACATGTACTTGAAATCACCAGCGATCATTTTGGTTGAAAAGGGTTAACGTCTGGTCATACGTCAAGTCTCAGAGGAAATGGAAACGTGAGACGCTGTGGTTCTTTAACGAATATTTATACGAAGCCTGTAATTTACTATTATATTAACACCATTACGTCAGTCTCACTGTGAAGTTCCACCGTTACTGATCTTGTTATTTTCATGACTTAGCTCTCGATATAGCCATAGGGTGTAATTTCCTGTTTTTTTTTTATTTCTTTTTAATAATCTCGGGAGTTTGACCTTGAATAACCTTGACAGTTTCGGAAACATAGCTTCGAGATTGGAACACAAAGGGACCATGATGGGGAAAATCCCAAAGTGGTACCTATGTTGTTAGAGCAACAGCTCACCCCACACCCACCCACCACTCTCCTCTATAATTCACTAAACAAAAAACATACTACATACACCCCAGTTATGCGGAATCAGGTAAATGAATTGCTTTATAATTTTTGTCAATATGCCTCGAGTTGATATCTAATGCAGCTGGGTCTGAAGATTTGCATTTGTTCTGTAGTTAAATAATCTATTATATATATTTTGAGAAGTTTGTTTGTATGTGTGTGTGTCTGTCTCCATCTTCTAAACGGCTGCGCCCAGCCATTTGTAAATTGCTTACAAAACATTGAACGTTTCAAGAGGAACTTGTGAGATGCATTACAGTTTGCAAGGTCATTCCCTTCCTGGGCAAAATTTTAACTACGTGTTTTTCTCATTCAAAAATGTGAGTCACTGACTCCACAAATCAAGAGAACGGTACCCATAGGCCTTAGTTGATTAGAGATAATATTCCCACAACAAATTTCATGAAGAATCTGATTGTCTTTTATTAACGCTAATAAAATGCCTCCGTTGAGAACTGTAAGGTCCATTATTAGTATCATTATTAGCATTTCTGTCATAAAAGAATATTGTTATCTGGCTGGAACCTGGGTGAGTTTTCTCCCACGTAAAAACAAACAGAAAAATATGTGAAATTATGTGTGAAAAATGTGTGAAATCTACAGAAAATTTTGTGAAATTTACAGAAAATTTTGTGAAATTATACGTGGAAAATATGTGAGCAATTATCTACAGAAAAATGTGTGTGAAATCTACAGAAAAATATGTGAAATTATGTGTGAAAAATGTGTGAATTACAATTGCATTCGCATTCTTATTCTTGCTATTCTTTGGCTTTTAAGCCAGAATAACTAATACACTTCTAACGAAAAGAGGGTGCATTTTCCTGTAGAATAAAAATACATACAAAATATGAATACAGTTATCAGAAATGCTTCATTATATTGTAAAATATTGTTGCTGCTTTTGTTATTGCTGGTATTTGTATAATCTTTATTCACTTATTTAACCGCCACTTGTTTGACAATGATCTAATTTGTTACTTAATCAGTTTCACTAATTAGTCTCAAGTGGGTTTTTTAAGATTATGGCTTGCACAACACTGAAAATTGAAGTAACTTGTTACGCAGTAATGGTAAACAAACCGATTCGATTCATAGACTCCCGGAACTGCTCTACTTAGCGGTTTCAAATGAAGTATTCCGCCTATAACTGGTCTCTTGTCCCGTGTCTCGCGAGTACGTAAACCAACTCTTGCTTCGGTCAGAGGTCAGTTTTTTTTCTCTCTCTCTCTGTCTTCTGTGAATGAGTTTCTTGACTTAGAGACGATTATCTTTCAATTATCTTCGCGCAGATCAGGAGGTTTCTTCTTAACCCTGGACCTGTAGGTTTTAGGATTTGTACCTTATTCTACGCTATAAGGGTCCATTCGCTCTCCATGTAGAATTTTATAACAAAACCAAATTGACTATGAACTAGTATCATTAGCTACGTTGCCAAACTTGTTCCTGACTTACAATCCGACTACAGTTAAGCTGCATTTATCAATTCGGGGTTCTGTGAGCCAGTCATAAAATCCTACTTATCCGTCCCATGGGCTGTCCGGAAGAAAGAGACCGTTCCCGAGGGCATTTTCCCGAGATGTACCCGAGTACCAGGGCCTTTCCCTGAAAAAAGCGGGACGCCATATCTTGAAAACTAACCATAGAATGTTCTTGAAAATAATCTTATTATTTTCCCACACTAAATTACAACTTTAACAGCCTAATTCAACCTAACCTAACCTAGCTTAACCCAGGGGCATGGCAAAAAAAACCGGGGCTGGTGCAATACTAGCATACATCTCAGGAAATTGCTTCCCAGGGCCGGTTTAATTTGCAATTTACCATCACTTGAGGAGCCAATAACAGCATTTTTTTTTTTTTTGTCATCGCATTGTATCATTTATTTTCATCAGTCAGTCTGGGCTAGATATTGGGCACTAGTATAATTCATTAAAAATTATTAGAAACTAGATCGTCCTTATCCTACATTCTGATCAAAGCAGTTTAATGTATGATTACAAATCCTCAGATTTCACTTCTTTCGCTCATTTCACGTCTTCACGGTTAGATACGCAGAACAAGTGTCAAGCTGTTTACCCTTTCTGACCTAGTACGGGAATATGTGGCGCCGCGGCTGCCACATCTACACGATATCCCAACTTAGGTCACGGTTTTATGAATCAAATCTGGGAGAAGTGGCAACGTCTAAAACGTACTACATGTTCGTAGTCATTTTGGTTTGGCTTTAGAAGGACCTGTCAGGCTGTCATCACCTCGTAAGCATGGCATTTTTGCATTTCTTGCTTGCTTTGGTAGTTTTTTAGTTTTCTGTAAAAGAAAACTATTGTGCCGGCTTTGTCTGTCCGTCCGCACATTTTTCTGTCCGCCCTAAGAGCTTAAAAACTACTGAGACTAGACGCTAGAGGGCTGCAAATAGGTACGTTGATCATCCACCCTCCAATCATAAAACATACCAAATTACAGCCCTCTAGCCTCGGTATTTTTTATTCTATTTAAGGTTAAAGTTAGCTATGATCGTGCTTCTAGCAATGATGTAGGATAGGCCACCACCGGGCTTTGTTTAAAGATTCATGGGCCGCGGCTCATACAGCATAATACCGAGGCCACCGAAAGATAGCTCTGTTTTCGGTGGCCTTGATTAACGGCTATGCAGAAAACTTGATTGCGCCGAAGAAACTCCGGCGAGCGCATATTTTACTTGTTTTAAATCATCATGATTCGCACGCGCAAAATCCCTGTGAATGCTGGTAATTATCAGTTTAACATGACTCGGCCTTTGATTTCAATGTGATATCTAAACAACCTCAATTACTCATTTGGAAAGAATCTTATAATCTCTCTGATAGCTTTAACCGTCTCCTAACATCCCTGCTGACCTTTCTCCTTTCGTTAACTGTTATTTCTAGCAAGAGGTTACGACGCTACCTGGAATTTATTTGTTTTTTTTTTCTGCATACATCTTTTTAATCATGACTGACTGCATTTATAAATGGATGCTTGAGGTCTGCAGCATACCACTACTGATAAAAGGCAAACACTATCATTTAACTTTCACACATTTGGAAAAGGCAGATGAATGGGGCACCTGGGTTTGGTCAGCATTTGGGTCGGTGACTGCCATTGAATTCTGTGCCTGGTATAGATTAGTGTAGGGGTTGGCGTAGCGGCCTCATCCCAGAAATCGAGGATTAGTAATTATTATTATTATTATTATTATTATTATTATTATTATTATTATTATTATTCAGAGGATGAACCCTATTCATGTGGAACAAGCCCACCACAGGGGCCGTTGACTTATTATCATTATTATTATTATTATTATTATTATTATTATTATTATTATTCAGAAGATGAACCCTATTCATGTGGAACAAGCCCACCACAGTGGCCGTTGACATTATTATTATTATTATTATTATTATTATTATTATTATTATTATTATTCAGATGATGAACCCTATTCATGTTTAACAAAAGTCCGCCTACAGTGGGCCTTTGACTTGAAATTTAAACTACCAAAGAATATGGTGTTCATTAGATAAAAGCAATAGCAACGGTTTTAGAAGTCTGGCGCATATGGTAATGGATCTCAGAGTAGCAGTGGCATATCTCGTAATTTTTTTAAATTTTTTTATTTTGCTCTTTCATCTAAAGAATATCCTCATTATCTCCGCCTGAAGCGAGCATTTCATCACAAGAGTTAATAAAGAACCAGAAGGAAAATACATCTCGTAAGGGCTCTAGACTTCTGTCACGAAATCGCCAATTACAGTAATTCTCATCCGACAACTGAGGGTAATTCATTTCGCCGCGGCGGAGTTGGTCCTCGGTGTGACTGACTCCGTATCATTTTACAGTTTCTGTTCCCCCTTATTCGACTTTCCTCTTCCTCTCGCGTTTTTGTTTGTTAATGTTTCCTTCTGTCGTGGTTTCACAAACTCCTCATAGTCTAATTCTTCTTCTTCCATCTCTCCTCCGTCACCATGAATACCCTAGACTTCGACTTACTTTCCCCTCTCTCTCTCTCTCTCTCTCTCTCTCTCTCTCTCTCTCTCTCTCTCTCTCTCGGTGTCAGTTTACAACCGCGACAAGTGAAACGCTTCATATGGCGATATGGGCTCCAGCGGCCCGTTTCAAACATGCCATTGCTATGTTTCATTTGCTTTTATGACTGGGTGGCAGGCAGAGATATAACATCGGACCTAGAGGAATATATCATCAGTGGAAAAATAAACGATGTCCTCAAACGCGAGCAGATCTTCATCCGCACCAAATCAACAGATCGTTCTCAATCGTGCAAACAAGTCGTACAAACAAGTGGGAATTCTGTAAAAGTTTTGCTATTATCGTTTTCTTGTGCAGTGGGGTTGGTTCCTTTAAAAAAAAAGCTATATTGCTTGCTTATACTTTACAGTAGATGTATAATTGACATAAAGCAATTAAGCTAAGAAGTGATGTTTAACATAGAAGATGTTAAAGGCTTCGTGTTGAAATTTTTTTTTAAAGGCTTCGTGCTGAAATTGTTCGACTCTCCGAGCGGCCAATGAAGAATAAGAGGAATTTATTTCTGGTGATAGAAATTCACTTCTCGCCATAATATGGTTCGGATTCCACAAGAAGCTATAGGTCCCGTTGCTAGGTAATCAATTGGTTCTTAGCCACGTAAAATAAATCTAATCCTTCGGGCCAGCCCTAGGAGAGCTGTTAATCAGCTCAGTGGTCTGGTTAAGCTAAGGTATACTTAACTTATTTTCGTGTTGAAATTGTTACGGACTTGAGCATTCGCCATGGGTATCTTTATGCCGATCTTGGGAATGCCATTCGGCCTGGGAAAGTCTGTCCCGTGACCCCTCCTGACTCTCTACAATACCAAGGTCTCCCTGCCACACGAGAGAACAGTCCTCCTCGGAAGATGCTGGTGTTTGGGGGATTCTGGTAAACGCTGTAGGTCGGAGGAGTCGATAAATGAAGTGAAGATAAAATGGAAAGACCTAAAACGAATCTTCATCGCGGTCATATAATCGTCCCTATCAGATATATTCCCAGCACACCATCACCCTGACAGCTGATATACATAATCTTTCTGTCCCTTTGATTTCTTTAGTTTTATCTTCATTATCAAATCATCCTGCCTCCTTTCTGATCCATATTTCACCTATATATTTTTAGTTAAGAAAACTATTGTGCCGGCTTTGTCTGTCCGTCCGCACTTTTTTTCTGTCCGCCCTCAGCTCTTAAAAACTACTGGGGCTAGAGGGCTGCAAATTGGTATGTTGGTCATCCACCCTCCAATCATCAAACATACCAAACTGCAGCCCTCTAGCCTCCTCAGTAGTTTTGTATTTTATTTAAGGTTAAAGTTAGCCATAATCGTGCTTCTGGCAAACGATATAGGAAAGGCCACCACCGGGTCTTGGTTAAAGTTTCATGGGCCGCGGCTCATACAGCATTATACTGAGACCACCGACAGATAGATCTGTTCTCGGTGGCCTTGATTATACGCTGTAGCGGCTGTACAGAAAACCGGATTGCACCAAAGAAACTTCGGCGCATTTTTTACTTGTTTTATTCTCAACTATAGGCTTTCCTTTTCTTTTGGTGATTACTTTGGAACGTTTTCTCTTTCTGACTTCCTTCCACATTTAACAATCGTAACTTAATTTAATGAACGCATTGGCTCAACAATTTTCCTTCATAACTTTCCAACAACTTTAGACTGTTGCAGTACTTCTGTTCCATGACCTCCACTTCCATTTGTCATTAAGTAGAGCTTTCTGTTTCCAGGGAGAAGTCAAAAACCATTTACATTCTCAGAGCAACTGCTTTTATGACAAGAGCGTGAAGCTGGCCATATAAATAGCGGGGGTCACGTGTAGGATCTTTGGTTCTTTGACTAAAATGTGCACATGACGACATATCTGTTGATCTTTGGAATGGAATGGAATATAGAGTTTAGGCCAAAGGCCAAGCACTGGGACCTATGAGGTCATTCAGCGCCGGAAAGGAAACGGAGACTAGAAAGGTCTGAAAGGTGTAACAGGAGGAAAACCTCAAAGCAGTTGCACTATGAAACAATTGTTAGGAGAGGGTGGACAGCAAGGTGGAAGAGAGATAATATGAACTGAGGCAGAGTAAAAGGAATGAAAGGGGTTGCAGCTAGTGGGCCGAGGGGACGCTGCTAAGAACCTTTATTAATGTTGATCTTTGGAGAACAGATGAGAATTCTGAAATATGGAGATGACTTTTTGCTAGCTGTCGCAGGTTAATGAGAACCCTTACCGAGTTACTAGATAGGAACCCCTAGATACTAGCGAACCATGCCACAACTTCCATCCTGAAGACCACGCATCCTGCTAAATAGCCCAGCTTCATGGCAAACGTCATCGTTCCCAGGACCACGCCCAAACAGCCATGATCTTTGGCAGGATGTCCGAAGAGACATGATTTGATTATCCGGAACTGGTTATGCGAATATCAATACTCAAGAGTTCAGGGAATATTCAGGTATTTGGGACAGGTGGAATTGGGACTATGTAAGGGAATATAAGACATGCTTAATTATTATTATTATTATTGTTATTATTATTATTATTATTATTATTATTATTATTATTATTATTATTATTATTATTATTATTATTATTATTATTATTATTATTATTCACAAGATGATGAACCCTATTCATGTGGAACTAGCCCACCAGAGGGTCATTGGCTTATTATTATTATTATTATTATTATTATTATTATTATTATTATTATTATTATTATTATTATTATTCAGAAGATGAACCTCATTCAAATGAAACAAGCCCACCAAAGGGGCCACTGACCTGAAATTCAAGCTTCCAAAGAATTTGGTTTCCATTCGAAAGAAGTAACAGAATGTAATGGGAAACGCAGAAAGAGGTCAGTTATTAGAAAAACAGTAAATGAACACATCAATTAATAAAATAAAAATAAAAATGTAAGTAAATTATTAAAATACAAGGAGAATATCTTAAGATTCTGAAAATAGAAAGAACGTGAAATCTGTTTTTTTTTTTTTTTTTTTTTTTCTAATTCAATGAAACATTTATGTTTTGTCTTGAGGGAACAGACCTCGAAATACTGTATATCTTCGGCATTGTTTCATTCCTGAAAACCGTTTTATTTTTTACAAATTTCTTTCACTAAATTTTAAGTTAAGATATTCATTTTTTCATTCTTCTCAGATTTGCAGTTATCTAACGGTCGGCAATTGTTTTCCATCAGTACAGCGTGTCGTAGCCGATAAAAAAAAGGGCCTATTTTGAATCTAGATGTAAAAACAAAATGTAGACCAATCTCGCAGAGATCTCTCCAGCTGCAATCATCTTGCACCCTTGTTATCACTGCAACGTCAGCTATTTTGCGGTTTCGTAATGCTAACCACACTGAACGCAGAATTATGAAGCCCCTTTCCACGATATGGAAATGCAAGGAGATTAGGCATCTCCGCTAACATTTTATAGATTCTGGGAACTACATGTGGTTCTGGTGACGACAGGAAATTCTCGAACTTGGCTGTTAGCAAGATGAGTACTCCTCTTCTGTGAAGATTAATGGCGTCCGCCAAACTGAATACATACATACATACATACATACATACATACACACACACACACACACACACACACACACAACACACACACACACACACACACATATATATATATATATATATATATATATATATATATATATATATATATATATATATATATATATATGAATGGACCCATAAAAACACTATATACACATGTTGCAAACATATATGTCGGATATCAATACTTCTGTATCCCTGATCACTGGTGAAATGTGGGCAGCTGGACGTAATTTTACACACACACATATATGTGTGTGTACATATTCTATAATATCAAGCCACAAATACCCCATTGTATTGAAGTTGCTTTACCTGCATGAAGATTTCATGATGACGTGACATTGCAATAATTCTCAATTGTGAATCATAGTTAAGTAAAAATGATTCAGAATACGGTTCACCTTAAAACTTAATGAACAGCTCTTGGACTAAATAAGCCTTCCTTTTGCATGATTGCCTAAGACCATCATGAAGAAAAAGACCTTGTGCTTTTTGTCTCGTTTTCATTCTTGTTTGAGAACAGAATGTCAAGAACGGTAAATGGCCTAGTTAAGAATGTCTTATAGAATTTAGGCTAAAGGCCAAGCACTGGGACCTATGAGGTCATTCAGCGCTGAAACGGAAATTAGCAGTAGAAGGGTTGAAAGGTGTAACAGGAGGAAAACCTCAAAGCAGTTGCACTATGAATCAATTGTTAGGAGAGGGTTGGGGAAAGTAAGATGGAAGAAAGAGAATATGAGAGGAGGTACAGTAAAAGAAACGAAAGGGGTTGCAGCAAAGAACTTTAAGTATTGCCTTTCTCTCTCTCGGCTTCATCTTGCTGAAAAAGTACGAAGACATTTGAAGAGTACTGACCTAATACCCAGAAAGTATTGACCATTTGGCTCTCTCTCTCTCTCTCTATTTCAATTTCCTCTGAGATCGTATCAGCAACATCCGTCGTTACCACAGACGCGGGGAGGAGGAGGAGGAGGAGGAGGAGGAGGAGGAGGAGGAGGAGGAGGAGGAGGGACAGAAGAGTTAGAACCAGTCAGGCACCAGTCACATTCCCACTCGCGTCCCTCTTCCTATGGTTAGCGTACGCCCTCTTTTCCTCCCTCCCACTTCTCACACATCTTTTCCTTCACCTCCGTTTCCTCAGGGAACCAAAGAGAGAGAGAGAGAGAGAGAGAGAGAGAGAGAGAGAGAGAGAGAGAGAGAGAGAGAGAGAGACCCTTCCTTCATAGCGTTTTAACGCAGAACGCCTTCGGTGCGTCTTCATTATGAGCCCTGGTCAGAGGGCGGGATAATTGAATAGACAGACAGACGCTTTGATGAGGTCCCGTGAAATGAGCCCTGGATAGATAAAAGGTCCAAAGAAGCCTTGAGCAGATAGGTCAGCTCGAGTGCAGAGGCGATAGAATTGCTGGCGAGGTCTGCCCTGTCAAGTGTAAAAGGAGACCGCAGGTCGCAATGCCAATGGTTTGACTCACTCGCGATTATTGTCACTCGCGGTATATACTTGACAGCCGTGGATTGCCTGAAGCTAAATTGCCCTTTTCTTTTGCGACACCGTTCGACGTCCATCTTCGTGACACGTGTAAGGATAAGAAGAATCGATACAGTAATGAATAAAGAGTCCTCTGGTACTTCAGTCTGATTGTGCACATGACTAGTGTGATGTTAGTTAGAATACTATAGGATAGAATATAGAATTTAGGGCAATGGCCAAGCACTGGGACCTATGAAGTCATTCAGCGCTGAAACGGATATTGACAGTAAGTTTGAAAGGCGTAACAGGAGGAAAACAGCTGAAACGGAAATTGACAGTAGGAAGGTTTGAAAGGCGTAACAGGAGGAAAACAGCTGAAACGGAAATTGACAGTAGGAAGGTTTGAAAGGCGTAACAGGAGGAAAACAGCTGAAACGGAAATTGACAGTAGGAAGGTTTGAAAGGCGTAACAGGAGGAAAACAGCTGAAACGGAAATTGACAGTAGGAAGGTTTGAAAGGCGTAACAGGAGGAAAACAGCTGAAACGGAAATTGACAGTAGGAAGGTTTGAAAGGCGTAACAGGAGGAAAACAGCTGAAACGGAAATTGACAGTAGGAAGGTTTGAAAGGCGTAACAGGAGGAAAACAGCTGAAACGGAAATTGACAGTAGGAAGGTTTGAAAGGCGTAACAGGAGGAAAACAGCTGAAACGGAAATTGACAGTAGGAAGGTTTGAAAGGCGTAACAGGAGGAAAACAGCTGAAACGGAAATTGACAGTAGGAAGGTTTGAAAGGCGTAACAGGAGGAAAACAGCTGAAACGGAAATTGACAGTAGGAAGGTTTGAAAGGCGTAACAGGAGGAAAACAGCTGAAACGGAAATTGACAGTAGGAAGGTTTGAAAGGCGTAACAGGAGGAAAACAGCTGAAACGGAAATTGACAGTAGGAAGGTTTGAAAGGCGTAACAGGAGGAAAACAGCTGAAACGGAAATTGACAGTAGGAAGGTTTGAAAGGTGTAACAGGAGGAAAATCTCAAAGCAGTTGCGCTATGAATCACTTGTTAGGAGAGGGTTGAGGAAAGTAAGATGGAAGAAAGAGAATATGAACTGAGGTACAGCAAAAGGAATGAAAAGGGGTTAAATAATGCCTACAGTCCTCCACATGAGGTGCACTGACGGGCACTAACCCCCTGCGGGAGTAATATTAGTGTAACATTTCCATCAAATTCAGTCTTCGCAAACCTTAATCATAACAAGCCCTCGTAGTTTTCTGTCCAGCACCTTTGGTTTAACCCGTCAATACTCCGCAGGGGTATCGAAGGGCGTTCGTTTGAACGGCAGACAGCGTCTCTGAGACAGAGAGGATCGGAAGAGCCTGTCAGCGAGTGAGGGGAATCCCTTTTCCAGTTCTCGTTCACAGGAAACCACAGATCTTGACTCCCCTTGTTCAGAGAGAGGTTTCTTTTGGCATACATTTTGAGTGGAATGTATGTGTGTGTATGTATGTATGTATGTATGTATATGTATATATATTTAATATATACACACATATATATACATAGTGTGTATGTGTATATAAATTTATATATATATATATATATATATATATATATATATATATATATATATATATATATATAGAGAGAGAGAGAGAGAGAGAGAGAGAGAGAGAGAGAGAGAGAGAGAGATATTTTCTTGCCAATCCCCGCTAGTCGCCAACGCTACCTACGTCGTATAGGAGTCTGGTATCAAGTTAATATTTGGAACTTACGATATCAGTTTATGAGAAAAATATAAAGAATAAAGTTATGATTATTGATATTACTGGGATCGAACTCATAGTTCCAACTACTAGACGCTAATCCTGTGGAAAGCACAAATAAAAGATTTTCATTTGAATTTACTGATGAACACAGGCTGACAGACCAAAATGGGAAAAAGGGATGAAATAGGAAATCCCGATAAATATCAGTATTCAGTAAATATTGTTCTGTTAAGGAACTAAGAAATATCAGGCGCTGAGAACGTGGATTTTTTATTGCTGACAAATTCCCCTCCTAATTGCCTAATCAAATGTTAAAGGAAGCTTTTAAATAAAAGAAAATAAAAACATCTTGGTTACTGCAAATGTAAAATTCAGAGAGTATCTTCCGGTCGGCTCAATGCGTAACAGTTGTGAAAGAAAAATTTGAAAATCAAAGCAAATGTATTTACGAATAAGATGTAAAGTAAGCGTTACGAAGAGAGATTAAAAACTTGATTGCGTCTGACATTTTCCCTGTGATATTGCATTTTACAGCCAGAGATAAAAAATGAAAGACTAAGTGGAACTACTAAAGTCGTAGAACTATCAAAGAAGGCCCAGGGAAGAAGACTGCAGTGGTATGGCCATGTGGTGAGAAGGGATGAGACATATGTTGGGAGGAGAGTGAGGCAGATGGAGGTGCCTGGTGGGAGAGAGAAAGAGAGGAAGACCGAAGAAGCGAAGGTGGATGAATGTACAGCAGTTAGAGAAGACCTGAGAGACAAACAGTTGTCAGAGGACGATGTGTCTGACCAAGCCAGGTGGAGGAGGAAAGGTGTCAGAAACATCGACCCCCACACAGAAGTGGGAAAAGATGCGGAGAAAGATTCCATTTTATAGCCAGTGGTAAGACACTGGGAAAGTCAATATCAACTTCGCGTTAACAATTAATTGAATGCACGGAATGACCTATTTCCAGTAGTTCACTGGATTGCGCATCGAAACCTGCGAGTTGTCTTAAAAGGCAAATGGCGTACAAAGTAAACAGGAGAAAGTCAGAGTTAGGTCAAACGCAGACTTGAAAAAAAAAACAGTCAGCTGCTAGACAGGCAATGAAGTATTAATACCATAATACAATTCTCATCGTACTGTAATAATTTACTTACATACTTTCATTTTTATTTATTTATTTATCTATTTATTAATTTGTCTGTTTTTCTAATAACTGATTCCCCTTTCCTGCATTTCCCATTTCTACCTGCTGTTGCTTCTTTCGAATGAACACCATAATATTCTTTGGAAGCTTCTTGAATTTCAAGTCAGTGGCCCCTTTGGTGGGCTTGTTCCATATGAATAGGGTTCATCTCCTGAATAATAATAATAATAATAATAATAATAATAATAATAATAATAATAATAATAATAATAATAATAATATTCTTTGGAAGCTTGAATTTCAAGTCAGTGGCCCCTTTGGTGGGCTTGTTCCATATGAATAGGGTTCATCTCCTGTATAATAATAATAATAATAATAATAATAATAATAATAATAATAATAATAATAATAATAATAATAATAATAATAATAATATTCTTTGGAAGCTTGAATTTCAAGTCAGTGGCCCCTTTGGTGGGCTTGTTCCATATGAATAGGGTTCATCTCCTGAATAATAATAATAATAATAATAATAATAATAATAATAATAATAATAATAATAATGAACCAAACAAAAGCTTCTTTCAGTTTTCTTCTGAAGATGGAAAGAGAAACCCACAAGATTCCTGTGTATAACTTGTTTGCTTGTAAATATTTACATGTTACTTTTAAACTCGAGTACTTTCAGGTCCTAACTGTGACCCTTTTTCAAGAGATGAGGTAGTCAGAGGAGGGTAGTGGAAGGGGCACTCATCAGACAGATTAAAGTGATAGAAGGAAACAAAGGATTTACCTCAGAAGATCCCATAAGTCGATCTTCAATATTAAAAGAAGCTAAGATCGACCCTTCTGACCTGGAGGTTAGGTCTCCTGCCCAACAGACCGATGGTAACTACTCACATACCACAAGGGTTAATACCACTGTCCATCAGATCAGGATATCAGACCGACAGGAGGAGATTAACAACTCTCAAGAGAATGGAAACCAGGACAGCCATCACATAAATAACAGCACAGGGAGAAGAAGTTCCAGAAGATTGCTGGGCCTTGAACCAGCCTGACTACCTCATCTCTTGAAAAAGGGTCACAGTTAGGACCTGAAAGTAGTCGAGTTTAAAAGTAACATGTAAATATTTACAAGTAAACAAGTTATACACAGGAATCTTGTGGGTTTCTCTTTCAATAGTAATAATAATAATAATATAATAATAATATTCTTTGGAAGCTTGAATTTCAAGTCAGTGGCCCCTTTGGTGGGCTTGTTCCATATGAATAGGGTTCATCTCCAGAATAATAATAATAATAATAATAATAATAATAATAATAATAATAATAATAATAATAATAGTAGTAGTAGTAGTAGTAGTAGTAGTAGTAGTAGTAGTATCATCAATTACAATTCGATGTGCATAAGAACCAGGAGATGAGTGTAAGTATCCATTAGCTTTTAACAGCCTTTATTCCTTGAATTTAGTTAGATATTAGTTTATCTTTAGCTCCTTTTTCTTTTTTTCTTTCTCTTTCTTTCGTCTGCCTAGAGGAGGTAATCCTACAACCCCACAGGGATGGAATCATTCTGTAGGTATTCCAGAGGCAGAGGTGGTTATATATATATATATATATATATATATATATATATATATATATATATATATATATATATATATATATATATATATATATATAGAATGCCAAGTACTTTGGTGTGTATTTTAAACACATCTTTGTGCCCCTAAGTATATACACATATATATATATATTATATTATATATTATATATATATTTTTTATATATATAGAATGCCAAGTACTTTCGTGTATTTCAAACACATCTTTGAGCCCCGAAGATGTGTTGAAAATAAACGAAAGTACTTGGCACTCTGTCGTTTCTTTTTTAAACTTTCCCAGTGGCTTCAGCTAATAAAATCACGCCCTTACTTTTGTGATTTCTTAGCTACGCGGCGGAAGATAAAAGATACAGGATGTGATATGCAAATGAAACGTCCCCTCATTGTTTAGGTCCATTGTACTGCGTAGAGAACTGAAAAGTAGGGAGAGAGAGATCTAGCCTGTTACGGTGAATGGACCGTTTCAACGTCTAGTTTCTAAACTGTTCTGGGTAGTATAAAATCGAGTGGAATGGTGCAACGTCTATAATCGATGCGAATAATGTAAGTCCCTTTGTCCGAAGTCTGGACCGGTTCGGGAGTACTCTGACAACCTCGAGGGTCGCTTATCCTATTATGATAATTTCACAATGCTGGAATCGTTGTAGAAACTGCTTCATGCTACCTCTCTGTAAAGATATGCAGTATTAACAATACTGCAGATAATTTCAGTCTTATCTGCAAGGTTTGGGAGACAGAAACCAACAGCCTGTACTGGCATAAGGCCAGATTATTATTATTATTATTATATTATTATTATTATTATTATTATTATTATTATTATTATTATTATTATTATTATTATTATTATTTGAGGGGAGCAGACCCTCTTTCAGGCAGGTCTTGTTGAAAGGATGCCTGTATTCTGCCAATTTATCTTATGCAGGATCTTTTCTATTCAGGCTCAGCGGTGTTGGTCAGCAACTGAATATTGGCCAGTTGCTGACCAACATCGCTGAGCCTGAAAAGCGAATTATAGGGAAAATAGAAAAGATCCTGGATAAGATAAATTCGCAGAATACAGCCATCCTTTTCAACATCATTATTATTATTATTGTTATTATTATTATTATTATTATTATTATTATTATTATTAATTCGAACAGAAGACAAAGGGAAATACGAAAAGAGGAGATCAGTTATTAGAAAAACAGCTAAATCAGCAAATTAATAAGTAAATCAAAATGAAAAGAACATACTCTCTCCTTACAGAATGCAAGGTACGCCAGCATAATAAAAAAAAATGAGAGAGACAACAGAGATGAATCAACAAACGAACAGCATTTTTAGAAAGGAGTTATTCTCCTAAACTGTTACACACTGCGAAAGTTGTTCAAGTGGATTATTAGGGAAGAG
Source organism: Macrobrachium rosenbergii (assembly GCF_040412425.1). Taxonomy (NCBI): domain Eukaryota; kingdom Metazoa; phylum Arthropoda; class Malacostraca; order Decapoda; family Palaemonidae; genus Macrobrachium; species Macrobrachium rosenbergii. The sequence continues at coordinate 117,007,086 of NC_089752.1, read as the reverse complement.
ACCACCTCAACAAGCCAATGAACTGGAACTGATCTTAACTAAAGTGATTTAAAAAATTTTTAATATTAAAGCCTGTTTGCAACAGAAATACTGGAAATGATATTCCCTGTCTTACAAACGGTTGATTTTCTACTTTTTCCTCCTACGTAAACGTCCTTTCCCATTGTTAAGGTGAGGAGAGAACAAATTTTCTAAATTTTGAAAAGTTTCAGAAACATTCAAGGAACCATGTGCTAGACAACCTTTCTCATTTCCCATGGATATGATGATTTCATATCATCATTCCCTAAGGCTTTCTACGAACGCCATGCTAAGCATCTTTTGGGTGCTATCTTTAAAACAAAAATAGAAGGAAAAAGGAAAAATCTCTATAAATGAAACGAGAAATGTTCACCAGTTAATGTAAACTTTAAGATTGTTGTTTTCACTGTTTAGGATCTAAATTAATTACCGAATTAAAAATGAATTTTCTTTCAGAGATTTTAGCTTTAGACAGAAAATGCGCCAATAGCCATCGCACTGCATAAGTTACATATAGAGAGAAAAACATCCCGATTATCAAAACTCAAATATTATGGTGTTAACAATGTCAAATTTAGATTAAGTCTCTGTATATTTCCTACCTCCGGACAGTGACCCTCAAACTGGGCGCCGTGGCACCCTGGGGTGCCAGAGACAGTGCCTAGGGTTGCCGCAAGTTTGCAGAAGTCTTTATATAATTATTATCAGTGTGTCTACCCAGATATATTAACACAAAACACACACACACACACACACACACACACACACATATATATATATATATATATATATATATATATATATATATATATATATAATACGGGTAATAATTTTATTTATTAAATAAGAAGTTAATTCATGCGATATGGTGGGATGGTGAAGAATGGGTGCCACGGTAATGATTACATTAGTTAGGGTGCCATCACCAAAAATAAGATAGAGAACCACTGCTCTAGAAACTGAAGCTGTTCGCCTTCATGTGTAACACAAAAAACCTGAAATCTTTCAGAGAGACAAGTTTGCCCGCATGTAAAGGGAAAAGACCATTGTCTCAACAAGGGGCATTGCTTGTAACCGTTTATCCAATATACAACAAACGGGCAGGCATGCTCACAGGCGCACACCTGTCTAAACTACTTTGGTTTTCTTATCTACATTATGAACTTTGCTTCTTCAACTTCACTTCCATTTCAATTAGATAATGATCAGATTTGCCTTCCACTACTCCTCATAGTTATATTCACGAAATTGCTCTTCCGTTCACCTTACACTAACTCAGTCTAACATAATTCTTTACTCACTACTTTCTCCTTACCAAGAATACTTATGAGTAATTTTCTTTGGAAGCCAAATATTCCAATAATCAGACTCCTTACAGAGCATAATTTTATAGACTTCTCTCCATTCATTTCAAATCCACAGTTGCGTTTACGTTGTTTATGCCTTCAAGATCTACATATGCATTCAAATAAACCACCACCATCAATTCTCATTCAAATCCCGGAAAGATACTGATTTAGACTCAACAAGAAAGCTTCCCCTTTTTTCGGATCATTTCCATTCATAGACCAACTACACTTCCAGTCACTACATTGCCTTCTGCGTATTTGATATCAGTCATGCAACCTTTGGACAATATTATGATGACTGCTACTCATCTTGGCCTCTGCATTCTCCAGTCAACTCGACACTAAATCGAAACTAGTATTTTCCATTCCAATATATTTATGTGTGTGTATATATGTATGTATATATTTATGTATGTATGTATATATATATATATATATATATATATATATATAATATATATAATATAATATATATATATATAATATAATATATATATATATATATATATATATATATATATATATATATATATATATATATATATTTATATGCTTACACATTCTGCTGCAAATGCCGTTCAATACTCAGTTAGCTCTACCTCGGAAATAACACCGAAGGGGAATTATAACTGATAAGTGATTTGTAACCTGTAAATATAAAGAATGTCATGATGTTGTGAAAAACTTCATAAATAGCTACTTATTTCAAACGTACCAATCGGCTGTCACGGCGGAGACAGGTTGATATCCATTCTAAGTACTAAAACCTGCATTCAATTGGCATATGTGCGGTAGAGTCGATCTCAACTTATTTTACATCTCTGGGCAGTCCAGTGGTAAAAGTACTTGTCACTGAAGTCGGAGGTTGTCACTGACGGGAGTTCGAATCTCCCAGGTGACAAATTGCTTATCAATCAAAATTCCCCTCTGGTGTTTTTTCCGAGGTAGAGTGAATTGGATATTAAACGATGTTTGTAGCTTAATGTTTGTTAATAAAAGTGGTCATGGTGATATATAATATATATATATATATATATATATATATATATATATATATATATATATATATATATATATATATAATTTACATGTACATATATACATTACAATGACTGTACGCATAATCATGTCCATACGTGCACACACACACACACACACACATCCAACCACTTTAAAAGCCACAATCAGCCAAAAAAATTCACGTTCGCTACGCCCACGACTCGCTCTTAGCTTACCACCTACCAGTCTACCCAGCTGTGAGCATATACCACCGTCCTCTGGCGTCAAGACAAGGGAGTGGAGCTGGGAACATCGTCCTTGAAGACCTTCATATAATAAGAAAAGTACTACTTATGTATGTATGTATGTGAGAAGGCTATATGTGTATGTATGTATGTATGTATGCATGTATTCTTAGACGAGTCTGGCGAGAGAAAAGATTAAAATGGCATGAGTGGAGTCTCTTGTGTGAGGAGAGTCTTCTTCATATTGGCTTCCACGCGCTCTTTATTAACCTCACAAAGGCCGTTCTTCTGTCAGAAAAGAAAAATGACGTAACGCTTAACAATGAATCCACTTACGCAGAGGAAATTTTAATGACCTTTCACTCACTTACTTCTGTGTTTGTCCACGTCACTCGAAAAACCGCCAGCTGATTATATTGGGCATAATTGCTGTCTTTTTTTAAATAATAATTTATTCGCTATTCTAAAGTTTTTGTCACTGTGAAGATCTGTCACCCTCAGCAATAAGCTGTCGATGATGAGTTCGCCTCTCCTCAGGAATATAGGATGGTGATGATTTCTAGCAAAACAGTGACTTAAAAAAAATGTAGAAAATGCGACGATGTTTCCTCGGCGCAATCGAGTTTTCTGACAGCGCATAATCAAGACCACCGAAAATAGATCTATCTTTAGATGGTCTCGGTATAACGCTGTATGAGTCGCCGCCCATGAAACTCCCAGCCGGCAGTGGTGGCCTGTGTTGTTGCGTTGCCAGAAGCACGATTATGGCTAACTTTAACCTTAAATAAAATAAAAACTAATGAGGAGGCTAGAGGGCTGCAATTTGGTATGTTTGATGACTGGAGGGTGGATGATCAACATACCAATTTGCAGCCCTGTAGCCTCAGCAGTTTTTAAGATCTGAGGGCGGACAGAAAAAAGTGTGGACGGACAGACAAAGCCATCTCAATATTTTTCTTTTACAGAAAACTAAAAAGCGTTTTGTCATTGCACGTGCTTATAAAGGCTTTCACAAAACATGCCGAACTGAGTACTTAGTTAATTTCGTCTTTGAAAAAAATTAGCTATTCCTTTCTCTTCTGCTGATAGAATAAAAAATCTGAAAAGAAATACATAGCTGATGGTGACACAGCAATGTAGCCTCCTGGCAGACTATTTATTTGTTCGCATATCTTTCAAAATCGTATTACTGAAAGTTAACCAAAGGTTAACTGAATCAAGAATCTGGAGAAGCGTTGTCCCACAGAGTTCAAAATGATAACTGTCTGACTTTATCTTATTTCTTTGGGAAAGCAGTAGTCGACAGCTAAATCTGTTTCAACAGTATCAGCGAGTCTGCGTCTCCTAGTTACTGAATATTATTCTATTTTCCAAAAGTTTGCAAACTGACTTGCCCAACTAATTGCAACAGATACAAATAATTAATTCATCCAACTTAAGAATAATTTTTTTTATAGTTTTTTAATTTATTTTCACAAGATCATCCATTTTAAGAATAACAGAAGTAGCTAATGCACAGAAGGTAACTGCAGGCAGGCAATGGTCCACATAAGTGCTGTTGGTAAATTCAGAAAAAGATTAAAAGGTTTCTATTTCTTCAATATCATCTTTCGGCTGAAACTAATAAATGGTAGAGCCCGATGAGGGAAAGCCAATCTTTCTTAATCATGTCGTCATGCGTGACAGAGGAAGAGTTTAATGAAAATGGGAACGTAAACACGGCCGATGAACCATGAATGAAACCCCCTCTCTTCACTTGTCACCTATTGACGGACGTCGAAGACAGGGGCGTCTTTAGTAGCAATCTTAAGTTTACTCGAAACTTGGCGTATAAAGACTCCTTTAGGGTACGTTTGATCCCTGAACGCTGTCCTTCAAGGCGGACACTTGGGGCCCTGAACCGTTCCGTTCTTCTCACAAAAGACCTTTGTTTTTATTCACTTTTATACCAGATGAAAAAACACAACAACCGTTTGTTGTTCCTCGGCGCCTCCTCCACCTCGAAGCCACCTCTACAACCCCGCCCCCGCCCCCACCCCCAAATCCCCGAACCAAACAACCCCGCGACCTCTACTCTTGGATCTGTCAGGGTGCCTTTAGGAGACTTGTATTTTACTATTAATCCATCGTGAATATACGTCGCTGAGATAAGCAGTCGTGACAAGATGGACTTTCTGAATAAATGCCGACGAGAATAGAAGGATTCTGTTTGTATAAAACAGTATATATACATGTATATACACTGCCTATTGAGGCGAACTTTAGCAGTGATTATTTATTATTTCTTGAATACTGAGGAAGATTTGACCATATGTCGCTTTAGTTTAATTTCTCAGGACCAAATTTGTAGAATAAATGGAATATAATGAGAGAGAGAGAGAGAGAGAGAGAGAGAGAGAGAGAGAGAGAGAGAGAGAGAGAGAGAGAGAGAGAACTATTAAGAATTAGTCACAGTTCTAGCATTCACCAGGAAAGCGTTTCCGTTCACAAGCAGCCATCAGTTACACAGGAAAATAACATCTTGTAAAAAAAATTACTGAAAGACAAGAGATGATTAGCTTATCAATCCTGACTGGTAATTATAACAATAATAATCTCTCTCTCTCTCTCTCTCTCTCTCTCTCTCTCTCTCTCTCTCTCTCTCTCTCTCTCTCTCTCTCTCTATATATATATATATATATATATATATATATATATATATATATATATATATATATATATTCACAAATACTAAGCCACAAACGTCGTTTAATATTTCCTTTACTAATCCTGGGAACAAATTGCACCCAAAGGGAATTACATATAACTGATAATTGCTTCCGCCCCAGGAGGTTATGATGAAGAAATAAGCAAGCAATAGGACAATATAATCGGATGATTAATGACAGAAAAAAAGGGAGGCTGCTTAAGTGCAGTGACTGGACGAATAAGATAATCATACCCGTACAGTAATGAACAAAATGATGAACAAGGTGGTCAACAGTTGTAAATGAAAGGAGTGGTACGTTTAAAAATGTTAGGTTAAATAAGAATTAGTATTTTATTAAATAAAATATAAATTATATTTTAGGTAAGTAAATAAGCAAGTAATTCTTGGAATAAAGACTGTAAATAGAGAAATGGTAATATGGTATATAGGTCCATCTCAATGAATGGAAGGGTTTTAAGTAGATTTGAGAGTTAACTGCTCAGGAATTAAGAAGGCAATTAAGAGGTTCAAGATCGGATAGCCCCAGGCCTTTATGAGACTACACGTGAGAGGGTGTTGTGCGGACGTGGTGACAGAGTGACCGAGTGGCTAACCAGGATGTGTAAGGTATGTCTGGATGAGGGAAAGGTACCAAAGGGATGGTTGCGAGGAATAATTGTTCCATTCTATGACGGTAAGGGTGTTAGAGATGAATGGAGGAGTTATAGTGATATAGCGTTATTTGCCGTACCGGGGAAAGTGAACGAGAGGATTCTGATTAAGAAATTAAAACTGTCAGAAGAATTAACAGGAAAAGTAAGGTGGTTTAGACTATGAAGAAGGTGTATGAATGAAATAAAGATGGGGAAACGAATGCTGAAATAGATGGTGGGAAAATGGAAGTTGGTAATTTGTCTGGGTATTTAAGGGTAAAGGTAATGGATGATGATGGAATAAGAGAAGAGGCGAGTCACAGAACAAAGGAGAAGAAGAGTACCTTCAGGAATCACAGCTGGATACATAAACGGGATTATTAGAGACAAGTCTACATTATGGAATGGAGTGTAGATGTTTAATGCAATTGAAAGGAAAATAGACTGAAGTTGAGACGAAGTTCTAGTGTTGTATATGTGCCTAAAAGGAATTAAAATGAGGAAAGTGGAGCTGAGAAAAAAAATAGGCAAAGATGAAAAACAGTATTTTGAGATGGCATGGTTATGTAGAGAAAATGGTGAATGGCACGTTAGTTGAAAAACGCAAATACCAGGATCTGTAGTGCAGAAAACTTACTAAGAAAAAATTGTTTTCATCACAAGATAACTCGAGAGATATCCTTCACAGCATTGGCTTCTCGTGCTCTTTACAAAAATGTATATTTTTTGTGTGTGTGTGTGTGTATATATATATATATATATATATATATATATATATATATATATATATATATATATATATATATATATATATATATATTAGTGTGTCTGTGTCATAACTTAATTTGGGATGACTTGTTAAAATTAGATGTTTATGAAGCCAGAAACATACAGTCTGACTGCTTCCTTACAGATAGAGGAAAAATAGCAATATAACAGTGCGAACAAATTCATCAATAGCTAAACATATGGTTTATCTAATACCTTCTATTCACGAACAAGTGAAAACATTAGAAATGACGCTGACGTCATTTCCTGTCGGTTTGGATATGACAACTCCAAGAACTGAAATGGCGAACGTGAGAAGAAGCATAACAATTATTCAAAATTAATATTAGCGCCCTTCCGAGGGGTGGGCGCGTTGCGTGCGTCGAATAACCGCAGTCAGGATCGGATTACCCTTTCAACCATAGAAACGCACGCAACAGCATGCAACCTACAGTACTTGTCCCTGCGTACGGTGCCTTATGTCTCTCTCTCTCTCTCTCTCTCTCTCTCTCTCTCTCTTTCTCTCTCTCCTTTTCCTCATCTTCCTATTCTATATACGTCGACTATAATGGAGTAACACAAGCCCGATGGTAATCGCCTCCAACGCTCGCTCACCGTTAAGAACACTCCCAGAGAATATAACCGACCACAGAAATTATTATTATGTTTATCAGGCCCCACGATCTCGTCTGAGTGAATCAGTAGTCTCGGCGCCATGTCCCAAGAGAAGTTCCTCGGAAAAAATTTAAAAAAAGGCGTAATGTAAAAGGGAAAGACTAAATTATTGTGTTCTCTTGGCTTGCTCAGAGCCAAGTGTTTGGACCTAAGTTAAGCAAACTGTCGAATGGGTTTCTCAACTTTCCGCGCGAGAAGCATAGCGCCGATTGTCGCATCCCTCGCCTCAGCTTATAGTGAGATGAAACTTCAACGCTTGCAATTACAGAATGACAAGCGAAGTTACCCTTGATCTAACGAAGCGAGAGACTCCCGTCTCTCTTCTTAACAAAGCGCTGTGAAATTGGAATATGAACACTTCATGGTTCCTTACTGATAGAGCACTTTCTTTTTCGTGGGCAGCGAGGACCCAGTCTGCCCGTGTTCTGTAAGTGATGCATCAGTCTAGATGCGGATAAGTTTTTCGTTGTGTACGAAGATGTGTGAGGTTGGGCATATCCGGTTAGGTTACAGTGGGGTTCAGATACAGCGATGCCAAACCCTGCCCAAGTTCCACCCACATGGAACAAGGCAGTCAAGAATGATTTGCTGCCGAGGATCGAAAGGAACTTGAACAAAATCCACGCGTCGACATTCCGTGAATTATTGTGATTTTGAATAGTTCTGCTTCGTAAACCTTGTTACACACACACACACACACACACACACAGATATATATATATATATATATATATATATATATATATATATATATATATATATATATATAAGTAGCCCATAAAAACGCCAAAATGTACAAAATAAATACTATATTTCAGAGACCAAACTGTCTCTCTCTTCAGGCAAATAATGTTTTGATAGAAAATATTTCACGGTCATATAATATATATATATATACATATATATATAGCATCAGAACTCATACCACTAAAATCTCTGTGTTAAGAACTGGCCTAAAACAGGTTTCGTTCACCCTCGCATATCCATTTCATGATAAATTCTTTAAACAGTGCGCTTACATTCATTCCCACGACGTTCCATTTCATTATCGTTTTATACCACGATTTTCATTTAACTTACAAGTTGCGAGAAGTACCCAAGAAAGTTAGTTGACAAGAATTTCCCATCCTCAAAATTTTATTTGAAATATACTTTCAGATTATTATAACACGTGCATAAAGGTAGCGTGATAATGAGTTTCAGAATTATGCAAAATGACACAAATGAAAAAATAAACTGATATTCAACAATGATGACATGAATATGAGAAATGTTTGTAAATTACCACCAAAAAGAAAGTCTTCTTAATGAGTTTAACGAAACATTAGCCTCTCAGCTAAAATACCAGATTCCCAGCAAACCCCAACGTCATTTACAATCTCAGTTAACTGTTAAGGAAAATTTACAACTAACTTTTAGGAAAGATACTCACGGTTCCTTTAAAACACTGGTTCTTAACCTTTTCATTACCACGCCCCCTCTGAGAGTTGGTCCTTCCTCCACGCCCCCTCTGAGAGCTGGTCCTTCCCTGAGAGTTAGTCCTTCCTCTACGCCCCCTCTGAGAGTTGGTCCTTCCCCCACGCCCCCTCTGAGAGTTGGTCCTTCCTCTACGCCCCCACTGAGAGTTGGTCCTTCCTCCAAGCCCCCTCTGAGAGTTGGTCCTTCCTCCACGCCCCCTCTAAGAGTTGGTCCTTCCTCCACGCCCCCTCTGAGAGTTGGTCCTACCCTCCACGACCCCCCCCCCCTTGCAACTATGAGTAAAATTCCCTCCCAGATTTAAAGGAAAATGAAAAATAAAGAGAACGAGAAGGGGTGTTTTTATTCTCAAGCCCAACGAGTCTAACCAGAGTAGTAGACTCTAGGAAACCAACGTTACAAGACGATACTTTTGCAGTTTTTCATAAAATTCTGAATATTAGCTCCTCAATCTTGTTAAGAGAATACTGAATACAATCAGTGAATTTTTTAAATTCCTAGGGCTTGGTGCCCCCCCACCTTGGAAATCTAGGGGGCGCGCCCCCCAGGTTGAGAGCAGCTGCTTTAAATGTACGGGATAATCACACTTGCAAAACGGAAATCAACCTCAGATAATTTCAGTTTTGCTCTCATCACAGCAAAGGCCATGAAATCTCGCAAGGTCTGTCAACCTCCTTCTCTCTATCCCGAACACGAGTTCTAACGTCAACGAAGTATTTATCTTATTAAAAGTTCATACTTAGAGAAGAAAGTACCACGAAGTAAATGTATATTCATAATCCTAATTCGGTCAACAACGCAGTCGCCGTGATTATGCAGACTGTCAGTGCAGAGATAATCGTTGAATCCTGTAACCGCTTCTTGTGTCATAGAGCTCGGAGTAAATCAAGAATCCTGCCTTCAAGGAATCTGAGTTATGATGACAACAACTAAAGCACCAATGGACAAGAAGAAGAAGAAGAAGAAGAAGAAGAAGAAGAAAAAGAAGAAGGAAATTAACACTACAAGAACAAATGATTTCAGAAGCCCACCCACTTACGATGATACTGCAAAGATTCTTACGATTGTTGTCACAGGAATAAATTGAAAGGGATAATTTCACTATGACTTAAGGAACAAAATAAACAATGAATTAAGCATTAATGAGGAAGAGCACTTTGGAAATACTTAACAGCAGAACTATAACAAGTGCCCGTTTAGTTTAGGTTAACTGGATGAATTTCACGAAAAACACAACTGTGGACTACACAGGGCCTGTAAGTTAGTTTGTAGGCTTGCAATGAATAATGTATTCGCCCTCTATATCTATACTGAACACAAACTGTATTCATCACTATCTGAACATTTATTATTTTTTTCTTTATTTGTCCAGTTATTTACTTTTATGATTATGAACATATTTTTTTTATATTATCTAAACAGAGGCGGTCCACCACTGAAACTCAAACGGGCCACTTTTGGCCCACTGACATGTGGTTAGACGGGAATTGAAATAAATAAAGTTAATCTCACTGACCGGAGCAAAAGAAAACAATGATAATCAAAACGGGAGAGAAGAATGTTGAAGAGTCTGGAATTATATTAACATAAATGAATTAGAAAATACAGCATACATCAAATTTCTCCTAAGCTGGAGAAAATAAAAGGTTATTCTCATTGATTTGGCAGTGGTAGTGATATTATTATTATTATTATTATTATTATTATTATTATTATTATTATTATTATTATTAAGCATGTCTTGTTAAGAAGGATGGCTGCATAGAGCGAATTGATCTTATAATGAGTCTTCTCAGTATTCCTTATGACTGTTGTCTCTTCAACGTTTATTTTAGTCTACAGCGGGCCAATGTTCCTTATACTCTTGCCGAAGTATGAAGATTGGCCATTTGTTGACCAATATCAACGTTGAAGAGAAACGAGTCGTAAGGAAAATTGAGAAGACTATTATTATTATTATTATTATTATTATTATTATTATTATTATTATTATTATTATTATTATTATTATTCAGAAGGTGGACCCTATTCATATGAAACAAGCCAACAGGGGCCATTGACCTGAAATTCAAACTTCCAAAGAATATTATTATTATTATTATTCTGTAGATGAAACCTATTCACACGGAACAAGCCCACCAAAGGGGCCACTGACTTGAAATTCAAGCCTCCAGAGAATATAAGGTGTTCACTAAGAAGAAGTAAGAGGAAGTAAAGGGAAGTACAAAAAGAATCTAAAAGTCGAAAGTTAGTTCTCAGAACAATTCAAGAGTGCTCTGTTTGTCTAAGTCGTCCCATATAAATATTCATTATTATAATAAGGCCAATAATAAGTAGCTCAAATGCGTCATTACAACCAGTTGTCGCATAGTTATGTTAGGTCACGTCTGAAAAACACGACGGGCGTACTCATCTGTATGTGTGTGTATGTGTATGTGTGTGTGTGTACTTGTATGAGTATACGTGCGTAAGAACAGAGTAATAAAAAAGGAACTTTCACGAGGATATAGTTTAATTTTTTGAAGTGTTCTTGATGGCGTTTTGGAAGTCTGTCATGGTAACCTTAATGCCTTTATGTGCCATCTTGATCTTCAAACTTCACGGAGAGATGAACCTCGAATAATATTCAATATAGAGGGACAAAAAGGTTATGAAAAGTCGATATCTTTTAGATAGTTACCGTAGATCCTTTCGTTGTTTTGAAAGACAATGGTTGGCTCACAAAAACATCAGTTACTCCGCTGTCAGAAAATTGTCCTTACGATAGAAAACTCGCCAAACACCTCAAGTTACATAGAGATAAAATATCTCTTTCTAAAACAGAGCTTTAAAACAATCACCTGATGTTTAGTTTTCATCTGCCATAATAAGAAGGAAATTCGTTAAAGGAACTCATTTTCTATAAACCAAAGAGATAGATAATCGGTGCTATCACTTAGTGGTGCAACAGACCAAATACTATAATCTCAACACTGTAACCATCATGAAAATCGTATTGAGAAAAATGTGAAGTAATAGATGGGTTACGAGGTCACTCTGACTATTATTATTATTATTATTATTATTATTATTATTATTATTATTATTCAGAAGATGAAACTTATTCATATGGAACAAGCCCACCAAAGGGGCCATTGACTTGAAATTCAGGCTTCCAAAGAATATTATTATTATTATTATTATTATTATTATTATTATTATTATTATTATTATTATTATTCAGTAGAAGAAGTAAGAGGAAGTAAAGGGAAACAAAAAAAGAATAGATCTCACTTATTAAAAAGAGAAAAAAATTAATAAACAGATAAAAATGCATTAAAATGCAAGGTGAATAGTATTAGGGCAGTAATGCATTGCATCTTCGCTTGAACTTCTGAAGAAGTTCCAACTGCACGAAATCCTCTGGGAAACTGTTCCACACTCCAATGATACTCGAGAACTGACGAATTTAAACAACAGACTTCACACGCAGCAACAGATTTGTATACCTAGACGAACGGAACGCGGCGAGAGTGAGGGATTCCTTTTTCAACCTAATGGACTGTCGTATGAAACAATACTCGTATGAAACAATACCGAACAACCGCAGCGCAACTAGATCGCCAATGGACACGGCGATATCAAGCGGCCGGTTGTGCCGTGGTCTCGAATTTCGTTTGCATAATATTAATCACGTTGCACCTTCCGCCTTCTGCAAAAGTGGAGTAGTACAGTACCCCCAAACAACGCCTTTACAACGCCTCTCCTGTATACTGTGCCTCTGCCTCCGTCATCGTTTAAGCTGGAAGGTGAGAGAGAGAGAGAGAGAGAGAGAGAGAGAGAGAGAGAGAGAGAGAGAGAGAGAGAGAGAGAGGGAGAGGTTATCTTCGGGGTATCGCGTATCTCGAGTGGCATCTTATCCACACAAAATATAAGCGCAACAACCTCCCATTTTATGAGTCCTTTGTTTAACCATTGAGATATACACTGTTCGCTTGAACTTTGTAGAGCTTGGCTGTTGTGACTGGCTGCCTGACTCCCTTCACATGCCGAAGAGGGCGCTAGAGGTTGGTTTGCAAGGGCACCTCTAGATTATTATTATTATTATTATTATTATTATTATTATTATTATTATTATTATTATCCAGAAGATGAACCCTATTCATATGGAACAAGCCCACCAAAGGGGCCACTGACTTGAAATTCAAGTTTCCAAAGAATATTATTATTATTATTATTATTATTATTATTATTATTATTATTATTATTATTATTATTATTATTAGATGAACCCTATTCATATGGAACAAGCTCACCAAAGGGGCCACTGACTTGAAACTCAAGCTTCCAAAGAACATTAAGTTGTTCACTCGAAAGAAGTAACAAAAAGCGAAGGGTAACAGAAAGAGGAGATCAGTTATCAGAAAAACAGATAAATGAAGAAATTAACAAATAAATAAAAAAAATTAAAGTAAACCATTAAAATACAAGGAGAACTGTGTTAGGGTAGCAATGCACTGCATCTTCGCTTGAACTTCCGAAAGTTCCAATCGCACGACATCCTCTGAAGGGAGGCTGTTCCACAGTCGAACGGCGTGAGGAGGAATAAAGGACCTCTGTAACTCTGGAGAAGTTCGACAGCGAGGCACACTGGCAAAACCTGGTGTTTGTTCTGCGGTAATTTCATTTCAAAGGTAAACAAACGCCACCTTCGACGCCAACAATGGCGTCTACCACTTCTTCAGTCCCTCCAAAGGATTTACTCTTTTGCCTCACTGGGATGAGTGATTGCGATGGTTTAAAGTTTAAACAGTACTGCATATCGTTCATCTTCTTCTTCTCCTTTTTATTATTATTTAGTAGAAGAACCCTATTCATATGGAACAAGCTCGCCAAAGGGGCCACTGACTTGAAATTCAAGCTTCCAAACAATATGGTGTTCATTAGGAAGAAGTAAGAGGAGGTAAATGGTAATGCAGAAAGAAGAGATCCCACTTATTAAAAAATAAAAAAATAATAAACAGATAAACAGATAAAAATGTATTAAAATACAAGGAGAAATGTATTAGGGTAGTAATGCAATGCACCTTCGCTTGCACTTCTGAGGAAGTTCCAATTGCGAGACATTCTCGGGGAGGCAAAAAAAAAAAAAAAAAAAAAACATAAAGAAACGAGCCATTTAAACTTAACTGACAGACTGAGATTTTGGTAGCCTGTTACTCTAAAGTAGAAATCGGATAGGGAATGACTGAATGTCCATCTAACTAAAACTAGAGAGGAATTATTCAGAGAAATACGGGAGCAGGCGCCGAATGTCAGCTAGATTATTTTTGTTCGTGGGATTGATTCATTGAGTTTTTTTTATCAGTAAGGAATTACAGATGTCATATGGTTGTATCCACGAGCAATGACTTTTGAGACGGTTAGTATATTCTCTGGCATGGTAAAACTGACAGATTGTCAGACACTGATTATTATTATTATTATTATTATTATTATTATTATTATTATTATTATTATTATTATTATTATTATTATTATTATTATTATTAATGGGTGTAAATTTACTCATTCTAAGCTAGTGGGTATCTAACCATAAAAACGCTCTTTATAATCATCCAAAAATGAACGACTTTCTCGGCTGAGAAGAAAAGAAAAAAACAAACACTGCCAACCGGGCAAGCGGCCTCGCTCACGTCCTCGCAGAGGTAGAGAGGTAGAAGGGATACATCACTCAGAGAAAAGAACGCGAGCAGTCACTCAGCGTCGTCGGGGAGCCATTTGATGAGAACAGCTTATAGCCGTCTTTCTTAGGCTTCACTTAGAGCCCGACTCAGAGGGGATTGGAACAAGTGGTTGTTTTCACTCGCCTCGTTTTCCTTAACTGTTTTTGTTGACAGCGAGAATTCTTCTTCTTGTTAGACAGGTGGAATCTAGGACTTAGGTCAAGGGCCAAGCGCTGGGACCTATAGTGAGGTCGTTCAGCGCTGAAACGGAAATTGACAGTAAGAAGGTTTGACAGGTGTAACAGGAGGAAAGCCTCAAAGCAGTTGCACGATGAAACAATTGTTAGAGAGGGTGGGGAGTCAGGTAGAAGAAAGAGAATGTGAACGGAGGTACGGTAAAAGGAATGAAAGAGGTTTCAGCTAGGGGTGGAAGGGGTGCTGCAAAGGCACTGAAGTAATGCCTACAGTACACCACGTGAGGTGCACTGACGGGACTAACCCCCTACGGGAATTCCTCTTGTCATCTGACTTTTCCCCATCGGAATATAATCTCTCTCTCTCTCTCTCTCTCTCTCTCTCTCTCTCTCTCTCTCTCTCTTCCTGAATCTACAAGTACGCGATTGTCATTTCCATGGACAAAACATAAAAATAAAAATAGATATAAGTAAAAACAAATCCTTCGGGGCAGCCTTGTGAGAGCTGATAGCCTAATCAGCTCAGTGGTCTGGTGTAACTATTTTAATAATAATAATAATAATAATAATAATAATAATAATAATAATAATAATAATAATAATAATAATCACACTCGTGCATTTGTTGACAATGCAAATCAGATGTGGATGTCTTGATACCCGGGCTGGAGGATAACATACAAAATAGAAATTAGGGTTAGTCGTGGTGTGGAGAAGATTACATTTCTCTCTACTAAGAATAAAAGCCAGACGTTTGTATTTCTATTGTGCTTTGTCCGTTGCGCGTCTATTCATCTGCTAGTTTATACAGATGCGTAAAAATATAAATTGTAAGGCTGCTTGTATGCACAATTACCTATGTAGACACAAATGTATGTATAATTAAATGGGAATTTGTGACTTGATGTTTTGTCTATTAATTTAAGTCGTTTTCGAAAGTATTATTTATTGTTTAGTGCATTCATTCGGCTTTTACCTTTGAGTATGGAATATGCCCTTATACTAAGGACTTACTTGGTGACGAAGCAATTGACAAAATTTATGAACTGAATCTTATTTTACATATAGGGCTGAATGCACGCAGAAGCCCATTTTGAAAAATTTAGCACGCCTAAAATCATCCCAGATATTTCCGGAAGAAATGGCTGCTAGCCATCACTGATAACATATGAAGTTGTTCTTCATATAATCCTCTCTTTTGGAGGGCACAGATCAAGGTTATTACTGGGCAGATCATGAAAGTCTGGGAAATAATTTGTAAAAGGAGGTTACTTCTCATCAAGCATTAAGGAGAGCTTTGCAATGATGTTCCCAGCATTACATTTGACCACAAACGATCTAACTGCATTTTTTCACGCGCTTCAGTAATCACTGTGTTCCTTAGAAAGACCCACCAATGCAAAGTGCTGCCGTGTAAGACCTTGAAAATCTTAGTTTTTCATGTCAATTTTAGCACCAGCCCTTCCCGTGGGCCAAAAAAAGCAAGCTCTTTCAAGCAACCGTCAGTTTCGGGGATAATTTCGACAGTTTTTATTTTTTGAAGCCACCCTTGATAAAAATTTTTTCGATCCCTGAACTACACAACGCTTTGTTAATACGGCTCTCACTTCCATAATCAAAATAGAAAATAAAACCTTTGTTATGGCTAATTAACCTCAAGGAATGTGGTGTACCGCAAGAATGTAGTCAATACAAGAGGCTATGATAACGAAGAGGTTTTAATATCTTTGATAAAGGAATGGCTCTATTAGACACCCTGCTTATATTGAAATACTGATGTTTTTAACGCAAGATTTACTATTTATTTCATTGTAAATGAAATGAGAAATACAAATCGACTTGACAGAAAATAGTTTTAGTATAGGAATCTTAATCTCTAAGAAATAATAACCTGAAATACATACTGTAGTAATTCAAAGCATTGAAATTTAAGGAGTAAGTGGACAAAGTAATGCAACTCACTCCATATATATATACGTATATACATATATATATATACATATATATAATATATACATACATACATACATACATACATATATATATATATATATATATATATATATATATATATATATATATATATATACATATTAGCTTTGAAGGAATTGCACTACTTTGCCCAGTTACTCTTTAAATTTCAGTGCTTTGAATTACTACAGTATGTATTTCAGGTTATTATTTCTTAAAGATTAAGATTCTCACATTAAAAAAAAACTATTTTCTGTCAAATATGCACATTCCTTTTTGCTGCGGATGGTATCATCATGATGTGCTCTTATTTGTTCCAAAATCTCTGCACTTAGTAATACATTCTCGTACGTCCACTCATTGAGATTCCGTTCTTGCGCTGCTGACATCCAGCTCTACAACTTTAAAATCTCATAAAGACAGTCTCACCATTAACACAAACATTTCCATACAGTTTACGAGATCTCTCTCTCTCTCTCTCTCTCTCTCTCTCTCTCTCTCTCTCTGCTATCCTTCCTTCATCAAACGTGCTACCATGGAAGCCGCTGCAGTTTGCTTTTTAACACGTCACTTCTGGGCCCTTGAATATGATGACTAGTGAGATAATTAACACCGAGGAAGATTTAGTAGCCGTAGCAAGGCGCCTGTGTTCATCAGGCGGGCAGGGAAGAAGTAATGAGTTGTGGAATCGTAACTCGTTTTGAAATAGTGATTTCCTTCGCGACTCATCGATCTCTTTTAGTTTCCTGAAAAGAAAACTATTGCGCCGGCTTTTTCGGTCCGTCCGCACTTTTTCTGTCTGCCCTTAGATCTTAAAAACTACTGAGGCTAGAGAGGGCTGCAAATTGGTGTGTTGATCATCCACCCTCCAATCATTAAACACAACAAACTGCACCCCTCTAACCCCAGTAGTTTTTATTTTATTTAAGGTTAAAGTTAGCCATAATCGTGCTTTTGGCAACAATATAGGGTAGGCCACCAACGGGCCGTGGTTAAAGTGTCATGAGCCGCGGTTCATACAGCATTATACAGAGACGACCGGAAGATAGATCTATTTTCGGTGGCCTTGATTATACGGCAGCGGCTGAACAGAAAACTTCGGCGCATCTTTCACTTGTTTTTGTATGCCCCATAGACTGTTTAATCACTAACTATGGGCGTAGGATCTTTACATGGATAGGGCATGTACAGTGTAACATGGTAGCCCTCTGCTAATGCAAATTCTCCCCCACCCAACCGATACCCTTCTCTCTCTCTCTCTCTCTCTCTCTCTCTCTCTCTCTCTGTTTCAGAGGAAAAAAAGAAGATGATGCTGCTATTACAGCTCAAATATTTGAAGCAACCACGGATAACTATATGTCCCTAGAATGATGTTCATTTTGTAATGATACATCTAGCATTGAATATCCGAGCCAGCTGTGAAGGAAGTTACTCTATTGCATTTCAATCAGAAATTCTCCATTGTGGATTCAGTAAAAAAAATGGATAAACGGAATGTCTGCAAATATCTCTGTGAACTATCACACCATTCATTATATCCATGCGACAGCAGACGCATTTCTAAATAACTTTCTCCACGCCATGGAGTCAGGTCCACGTGAGAGCCAATTTAATGAAAACCACTTTGTAGAGAAGATTAACAACCAAGGGGTCAAACCCTGATGATTTGTGTGTAATAACACTGACGCCACACAGTACACCAAGGTCTGCAGACTGTCCTTCAGTTCAACAAGTGGAGGGCCTCGTAGTATCCAGGGGCTTGCATTTTCCCTGGGAGATTCACCAAGACATTCCTTCCTTTTAGCACAGAGCGTCGACTATCCCAGGGCTTAGGGGCTGGCATGCCCAAGGGGTAACTAGAAAACAATAGGGGCCCTGCGGACAAATATTATCTATTGTCCAGATCAAATGCTGGGTCAGCCTGTACACAGATTGCATAAAAACCGTGTCGCAATTGCTGTTGGAATACGAACGACTTCACAAAAGTAGTTGGGATTGGCAATCAAGTCAAGTGCTATGAGCGTTGAACTGAGAATCACAACATTAGGAGTTACAGTAACCAGTCGTCTTTCAATTCGTAGGCTGCGGGATTTGCCAGAGGACATACATATTGCATGGACAGTTCAGTCTCTTGGTTTATAGTTGCAGGCTACTTTCGGACTGGACACTTGAGCAGAGTGCTAAGATTCGAATTTTTCGTTACAAAGATACTTTAGCAACACCAGGTTCTTTATGAATATTTTTGTTCAGGCACATGAACTTTCTCATTTTCACACACGCATATATATATATATATATATATATATATATATATATATATATATATATATATATATATATATATATGTGTGTGTGTGTGTGTGTGTGTGTGTGTGTGTGTGTGTGTGTGTGTGTGTGTGTGTGTATAACTGAATCACGAAAATATGGAACGTGACGAATATATAAATAAAGACAAAATCCACGAAGGAAAGAGAAACTCACTGGAATGCTGCAAGGCCTTCCGACTGCCGTCCTTTACTTAGCAGTCGAAAGGCCTCGCAGCACTCCAGTGTCTCTCTTTCCTTCGTGGATTTTGCCTTTATTTATATATATATGTATATATAATATATATATATAATATGCATATGTAAATATGTATATATAGATATATATGTGTGTGTTTGATTGCTAATACTAGGCACAATATTTCATCGCTTCTTTTTAAAGTAAAGGAAAACCTTGAAAACCAAAGAATTTTTGTTCAACCATAATCAGAATCAACTCTCGGCCGAGAGTGTTTCTGTCAAGGTGAAAACTTAAAGAAGAAAAACTGACTTTCCAGTGTATGCAACTGTTCCGATCTCGTTTATTTCCGCTCCACCTTTTTTTTATGCGCTGTCGTGACGCTGGTAAGTTCGAAACAACATTAAAAGCTAATTTAGTAAAAATAATTTTCGTTGCTTTTTTTCTTCTTTCAAATGAGTCATGTCGGAATCTATCGTAAAACACAATCGCGTTAGAAGACTGCTACATTATCTTCAACGATTTTGGAAGAGGTTTAAACTATCAGTTAATCAATTTTTTTAGATCTTAAAAACTACTAAGGCTAGAGGGCTGCAAATTGGTATGTTGATCATCCACCCTCCAATCATCAAATATATCAAATTGCAGCCCTCTAGCCTCAGTAGTTTTTATTTTATTTAAGTTTAACGTTAGCCATAATCGTGCATCTTGCAACGATACAGGACAGGCCACCACCGGGCTGTGGTTAAATATTCATGGGGCGCTTGTCATACCGCATTATACCGAGACCAGCGAAAGATAGATCTATTTTCGGTGGCCTTGATTGTATGATGTACAGAAAACTCGATTGAGCCAAAGAAACTTCGGCGCATTTTTTACTTGTTTGTAGAAGTCCTGCTTAGACTTAGACGCTTCTCTCTCTCTCTCTCTCTCTCTCTCTCTCTCTCTCTCTCTCTCTCTCTCTCTCCCTCCTGGTCATTTAAAGATACGCAGAGATCCATAGGATATCACCTCAACCCCAAAGAATAGGTTTACATACGCAAAACATGGATAAACATTTCAATAAATCTTGTAATGGGTGTTACAGACGCCATTCCTTTCCGAGAATTGGTGCCAAGTCTACCAATGGAGTCTTCCTATATCCCACCGGACTCGATTTCATTTCATAATCCTCTCGGCGGGAGAGGCGGCGGTCAAGCCTGGCCATTGCGTGTTGACCATTCCAATCACGCGGATGAAACGAAGCGGAGTTGTGGGAATGCAACTGCTAAGAATGGCCGTCACGTGATCAGAATACGACGGAGAAACGGTGGAAAACTTCGGAAGCTTTTTCGGCTAGATGGACCGCCCGTGATTAAATTGCACCGGGGGTCTCTCTTGGTAATAGGGCATGACATGCTTACGGCGGGCAGAAATGCCCTCTCCCTTGTGAAAAGAATACCCGATTGCGACCACAGTGTGAATGGAGGATGGCACCTACGTGCGTAGGAGCACATGGCTGTAGCTTTTTCTCTCTCTCTTGATAATGCAACTGCCGGCTCGATGAAAGGACTGGATTCTGAGAAACAAGCCGTTCTGTGAGAAGTTCACGTAGGACTTTTAGGACTCGCAGTAACATTCTGTGGCTCACTGTGATGTGTTGAATGTCTTGGGAATAGGAACAGATGGGAACTTATTAAAATGGCTCAGGGCACTAATGAATATGGCGGTGCCTGTTGATTTTTGTAGTTTGCAGACACCAATTATTGGTGTGTATATGTGTATATATATATATATATATATATATATATATATATATATATATATATATATATATATATATATATATAAAGGATGCAGGCAGGACAGCAAATCAGTCAGAGTTATCAAGAATTGAGGGCAGTGGAAACAGACTGGCACATAAAAACATCTTTACTTGTGCCGACGTTTCAAGACAACTATAGTCTCATTTTCGAGTCTCCCTCCTTCTCCCTTCTATATAGGTTGGTACCCCCAGCAACGCATAAACTAGGGTTATGTACAAATGTTTTTTAAAGAGATTTTTGTATAATTTATACGTATTCTCAATATTTATTCTTCTATTGCAGCCTTGAAAATGAGACTAGTTGTCTTGAAACGTCGGCACAAATGAAGATGTTTTTATGTACCAGTTTGTTTCCACTGCCCTCAATTCTCGATATATATATATATATATATATATATATATATATATATATATATATATATATATATATATATATATATATATATATATATATATATATGATATTCCACGTGTGATTTAGTTTGGGAGTTCTGAAGCAAACGAAACGAGTAGAGCTTTCCACAATGGCGTACCGCAATTAAGCCCGCTCTGTGTGGGCTGCGCCCTTGATATGTAAATGATGGACAATATCTGGGACGGATTATAAGACGATTCCCCGCCTGGTTAGTTTCTCGCATCAACCAGGTTTTAAGAATGAAAGAAAGCAGTTAAGACGGACAAGAAAAGCGCTCGATGTTAATAATTTGAGCTTTAATGAGGCAAGCAGTCGATCGTATAATTCAGTCTCCAAGGCACTGCCGAGACCTCAGTGAGTACATGAGACATCACTGACAAATTCTTCAGAGTAGAGTTTCAGGTTTCTTGAGATTTCCTTGGTTCTTTACAAAAAAATTCAGATAAAAAGGCTCATAACACATCTAAATGATGGATTTATACGTGGAGGTGATTTTGAAGCGTGAAGAAAATCCTAAAAGAGAGAGAGAGAGAGAGAGAGAGAGAGAGAGAGAGAGAGAGAGAGAGAGAGAGAGAGAGAGAGAAGCACTACACATGATCAAAATTACCGTAGTGATTCGTATCGCATAACTGAAAACTGCATTGTATATTTGTGTATTATATTGTATATTATGTATGTTTCTCAGACGGGTCATGTCATCAGAGTATTGAAATGCGTCCGCAAAGTACCATAAGAGGTGCAAATCTATGACAACACGACTTAACACACAAAATCCAACCGACATTCTTCCACAACACCCGAACGAGGAAAGCTGACGACCCTGAATTTACCGAGCGAAGAATAGGCCCAAAACTCAGTCGGTTCTGTGGCTTGGGTTACCATTTGACTGAAATGAGTTTATAAACTCCTCCGTCTGGTGAGGAGATTGCCCACAGCGGAGGCTTTGATATGTAAGGCGACTTCCTGCTAATTCCTCAAGCCGTTCATCTCTCTTTTCCCACCTTCATCCCCAAATACGTCTACTTTTTAGTTGGATTCCATTTCGTTCGGAAGTCTCAGTGGATTTTCAGCTGAAGACTAATGAGTCTTGAAGGGATTATTTGTTGACAGTTATAAATCAAGTCAAATTCACGTTTATTGTTGGGGAAATGAATCCTGCATTTTTCTCCTGCTGTCGACGTGAAGGATAACTGTTAATTTTACTAAAAGCTAGAGATAACAGTGATATAAAATACAGAAAGAGGAGATCAGTTATGAGAAAAACAGACAAATTAACAAATTCACAAATAAACAAAAATGTAAGTAAAATATCAAAATAAAAGTAGAATTGTATTAGGGTCTTCGCTTGATCTTCTGAAATCCCAATTGAGCGACATCCTCCCCGGGGGGCGCTGTCCCCCCTCCAGATCGGTCGCCGTCGTTATGAAGGGACTTCGAGACCTGTATTATTCAAGTTTTTGAATCGTAATGTCTCCGGGATGCCGTTTATACCCCCCACTTGCTTCGTCGCAGATAATTCAGGGAGAAGTCTCATGAAATATTGTCGGGGAGGCTTGAAAACGACCTGCCCTTGGTACGTCACAGGTCGGGGGCATCCGGGTCGCCTAAGACTGTATTATTATTATTATTATTATTATTATTATTATTATTATTATTATTATTATTATTATTCAGAAGATGGACCCTATTCATATGGATAAAGCCCACCAAAGGGGCTATTGCCTTGAAATTCAAGCTTTCAAAGAATATTATTATTATTATTATTATTATTATTATTATTATTATTATTATTCAGAAGATGAACCCTATTCATATGGAAAAAGCCCACCAAAGGGGCCACTGACTTGAAATTCCAGAAGCTTCCAAAGAATATTAAGGTGTTCATTAGGAAGAAGTAAGAGGAGGTAAAGGGAAATACAGAAAGAAGAGATACCACTTATTAAGAAAGAAAAAATAAATTTAATAAATTAATAGATAGATAAAAATGTATTAAAATGCAAGGAGATTAACATTAATGTAGTAATGCATTGCATCTTCGCCTGAACTTTTAAAGTTCCAATCGCACGACATCCTCAGGGAGACTGAACTGATTCCCTTGAGAATTATTTACTGAGAAAAAGGGAATCATGAAAGTTATTAAGTAATGTTAGCGGTTTACTCTCAATAGATAAACAAACCTGCCCCAAAATAGAATACAAATTGGTGAGACGACATCAGAGTTTTTCTCTTACGTCTATGTCGTTGGTATTAAATGAAAATGATTAGCTAATACAAATTAACACACATTTGCCCCCACCCCCAGTCATGATGGTTTTTCGCGTTCACGTACAGACGCAAATACACACACACACACATATATATGTATGTATGTATATGTATATATATATATATATATATATATATATATATATATATATATATATATATATTTCTTGAAAGGAATGACAACAATAAGTAACAACTGTCAGTTCGTGTTTACAACGCGTGAAGTTGCGAGCCTGGCACCCTTCCTGCTTCGTTCCACCTTCCATCCCATACACTCAGGTAACACTTCGGATAGATTATAGCAGGACGTCATTCTTTTCCTTTGAATATTTTCTTAATCTAGATGAATATTCGCACTTGAAAACATCTGAACAGTCCACATGGAAAGAATAACGCGTGAGTTATTAATTTTTTACTATTTTTAGAATCAAGCTCATTATATTAATGAGCTCTTGATTCTACCTTCGGTGATTTTAACATACGTATAAATGTAGCAGTAAGGACAAGAACATTATGATGATAATAATAATAATAATAATAATAATAATAATAATAATAATAATAATAATAATAATAATAATATCCTTTATTTCAGCTCAGGGACATATACATGGAATATACAAATACAACACAAACTAGATGCATAAGATAACATGATAAAAATAATAATTGAAAGTATACACACAGTTGCTGAAGAAGTGGAAAAAAATAGAATTCATAATAATGGCAATGACAGTAAAAAAATATTAAAAATTATAACAGTTAAAAATACGATAACTGGTTTCATCCCCCGCGTTATGCAAGCAGTATAAAATGTCGACGGAATTATATGCAGATAAAGCGCTTTTTCTTATTTTCTTTGTTTCTCTTACAAGATAACTGATAACACTAAACTACTGTTACCCATTAAAACTGCTGTACTTGAAAAGCGAACTTAGTTCTAGAAGACAAGTTTAGTTCCCATGGCCGCATATTGATCAAACAATGAAGACACGGTGAGATGCATATGCTTAATTCCACATAGCATATACGCCTCTTGGAACCCGAATCACGCATCAGTGATATATTTAAAAAATGCGAACCTTTCCCGGGTTCTTTTTCCTTTAAGATTCCTCTTTTTTTTAACGTGGGTTTCTGGGTTTGTTTATACTCACTAGTATGCCAAGTACATTTAGCCGTGAAATATGTGACAGGCATGCTTCCGGCCACCTGCCTACATTCAGATTGAAATTCCTCTCAGTGTTCTGTCGCATTTTAATCTCTCTCTCTCTCTCTCTCTCTCTCTCTCTTGCTGCGCGGAGTGTGTGTGTGTGTGTGTCGACCTTAATAAACGTTCGCTGAGGAAACAACATACATTATCTTTTAGTTTTCTGTAAAAGAAAACTATCGTGCCGGCTTCGCCTGTCCGTCCGCACTTTTTCTGTTCGCCCTCAGAGCTTAAAATCTACTGAGGCTAGAGGGCTGCGAATTGGTACGTTGATCATCCACCCTCCGAACATCAAACATACCATATTGCAGCCCTCTAGCCTCAGTAGGTTTTATTTGATTTAAGGTTAAAGTTAGCCATAATCGTGCTTCCTAAGGGGTGAGAGGGTGCCTATGAATAATTAGAGCAAAATATATTTTTATATACGTATGTTATTTTTTCTGCAAAAAATAAAAATAAAATAAACAAGATTTTAAAAATGTGGTTTTCTTGTTAATACACATCATATCAACTTTGTATTTTTGCTTTTTTTTATATAAGCAATTCAGGGGGTGCGAGAACTGACTGCTGATTTGGAAGGGGTGCATACAGTGAAAAAGCTCAAGAACCACTGCTGCAGCTGGATGAACTGACAGGACCTCCAGCGAAAGAATCATATCATAGTAGTAGTAAGTACTGTAGACGTAGACCACAACATCTTAAGGTCTTGGCTCGAAAAAAGTAGAAATTCAAAACTCACAATTTCTGGAACTGAGTTTCCCCTGTGTCTAAGAGGGCGCCTGTGCTCTTTATACACTGTACTGAGACTTCAATCTGACCTGTAACTACGGAGCTTCGAGTTAATTCGAAGTTTTTTTAATGTAAAAATCTTCTTGTAGGTCCTATGCTGTATTCAAGTGCCTTCTCTTGCAGTTTACGACATTTTCCTATAATGAATATGGAATTTAGGCCAAAGGCCACGCACTGGGGCCTATGATGACGTCATTCAGCGCTGAAACGGAAATTGACAGTAAAGGAGGTCTGAAAGATGTAACAGGAGGAAAACCTCAAAGCAGTTGCACTATGAATCAATTGTTAAGAGAGGGTGGAAAGTAAGATGGAAGAAAGAGAATTTGAAAGGATGGACAGTAAAAGGAACGAAAGGGGTTGCAGCTAGGGCTCGAAGCCACACTGCAGAGAACCTCAAGTAATGCCTACAGTCCACCGCATGAGACGCACTGACGGCACTACCCCCTACGGGGGGAAATAAGTTTTTAGAGTTTTGAAAGTAATATGTTTCATACAAAGACGAACCCTGAGGAGATAAAAGATCAATACTACAGACGAGTTTTAGGAATACGGACGGAGGATCAATCTTCCTATTCCTTGTAAGTTACACCGCAAGAAGGGCAGAACACCTCATCAGGGTACCTGTCACACACTGCTTATATAAATTAAATGTCATAATATTACATCACAGTCATGGTCCGCGTGGTACCGTTTATCATTGGTGCTTCTGTCACTTTTGATATTTACGCGGCCCAGTGGCTGTCCAACACTGGATACCTCTCACGGGGATTCTGAGATCAGCTTCGAAATTTGCGGATGTGAAAACGGTCGGTTCTAAGTCCCTCTCAGTGCTTCTGCTAACGTCATGGTCTCTCTCTCTCTCTCTCTCTCTCTCTCTCTCTCTCTCTCACATACACAGGCATTAAAACTAACTCCACAGTCAGGGTTGACTTCAAGAATTTTAAAGACCAATGCATAACAACATTCGAATCCACAAAGATTAAGGTTTTGTCGAAATGTCGGCCCACGGTGGAACCAATCTCAACATTGTTCTTACTTTTGAATGCAAGAAACGGAAGCATAAACTTCAAGAAACTTGAGGAAGTCTTCTTCTTCTTCCATGACATGACGCGATTTCATGGTCTCAGCAACCCCAACTGGGAATAAAGATGGGGTCTTGACGTTGTAATAGCAGTGCACGTGTGACGAGAGAGTCTGACTGTTACATATGCTCCTGTCTGCTAAGACAAATTGCGTCCAAGAAGCCTTCCTCTCCCCACCCCCTCCACCCACCTCCCCCCTCTCCACTTCTCCAACCCCACCATCCCTGTCCTTTTCGTAAACAAAATCAAAAGCTTTACCGCACATCAGTAGCCCAGATGTTATTTCTCCTGGGTTTCGTCAAGAGGCTTCTGCGTTAGCTATTCAGCTCTCAACAATCCTTTCTCGCAAGTGTTTTGCATGAGAAAGCGATCCTGTTCCGTAGGACCTCTTTGCTCTAAAGGCCGTCGGAATCCTCATGACACGTCTTATTCCCCATGTCCTACGATGTCTGTTATTGATAGTCTTCGTCCCCTTGTAGGGAAATGGCGATGATGCAACATATTGATTAGAAAACTAAACCAAATATAGCCTGTTTTGGGTCCGTCTATGTTCTTTGAATAATGAATATTCAGAATGATCTCATTAGAAAAAATATTATTATAAATTACATCATTAATTAAACATGTCACTGCAAGGCGTTTAATATGCCCTTGGTAAAATGCAGCTTCTTTTTTGTGCCCCAGATCTAGGACATTGGTTTCCTTACGAATAAAGATTTCAGAGAGATGTTCTCACGCTCCCTTGATCAAAGTTCTCACGACCAATCTTGGGGATGAACGTAAATCTTTTAGTGGCATCTCAAAGCTTCTCGAAGCCCGTTCCTGACAGGGAGTATCGAATTCCCCCCAACCTAAGACTACGTAAAATTTCACTAAAATGATAGATCATTCTCTCCCTACTGGTGGTTATAGAGACATCTGTTCCTCATGCACTGCCATGTAAATCAAGGTCAAAGGAATGCACTGCATGTAGCCAAGTGGGATTTTTTTTTTTTTCTCTTAACAAAATATAAGGGCGATAGTGTTCCTTGATCGCCTTGTTGGAAATAATAAAAACAAGTAAAATATGCGCCGAAGTTTCTTCTGTGCAATCGAGTTTTCTGTACAGCCGCTACAGCGTATAATCAAGGCTACCCAAATAGATCTATCTTTCGGTGGTCTCGGTATAATGCTGTATGAGCCGTGGCCCACGAAACTTTAACACGGCCTGGTGGTGGCCTATCCTGTATCGTTGCCAGAAGCACGATTATGGATAACTTTAACCTTAAATAGAATAAAAACTACTGAGGCTAGAGGGCTGTAATTTGGTATGTTTGATGATTGGAGGGTAGATGACCAACATACCAATTTGCAGCCCTCTAGCCTCAGTAGTTTTTAAGATCTGAGGGCGGACAGAAAAAAGTGGGGACAGCATAATGTGCGGGCGGACAGACAAAGCCGGCACAATAGTTTTCTTTCACAGAAAAATAAAAAGAAAGGATCCTGCTTACAAAGGCTTTTGATGCTGGCGGATATTGTGTGAATGTAATAGCTCAGACCTTCTTTATCAGTTCATGAATACATTTCAAAGGGCTGCAAGCTGTCTGGAGAGATTCCGTTTGCACAAAGGCTTTCCGGACTCTAAGTCTCGTGTTATGCTTTAGATTTGGTTTTATTATTCTATTTCCACTATATGTACTGTCAGTATATACACACACACACACACATATATATATATATATATTGTATATATATACGCACACATATATATACATATATTTGTGTGTGTGTGCGTGTGTATTTGTACTTAGCGGGGCAATAAATCCAAATATGAAATAAAATAGAAAATATGGGCAATACCAAGGTAACTGAAAAATACCATTTCCATCTGTAGCCATTTGACAAAAATGGCAGTCCAGAGTAATCGTGTACCTCCATATTGATAACTGAAATACGATAATGCTACTAGTCATAATTATTATAATTTTGGTGAATCTATTTTTTTTATTTGTTTATACTTAAATACCACTCATATATGTGTGAGTGTGTGTGTATGTGTGTGTGTGTTTGTATCAGTAACAGCCACATATTTCGGATATGGTTGTCACTACAAAGCCTTAAATCCGAAATGAAAAACAATTGAGAAAACCCCAGCTTCCAGTCCGGAAATTCTAACTCATGCATTGATGGGTTGGGGTGGGGTTAAGCTATACAATAAGTCTCTCCTCCCTAAACAAAGGCAATTCCTAAAACTAAATAAATAAATAAATAAATAAATAAAATAAATAAATAAATAAATTCAAGGGTCAAATAAATGAAAACTCGGTACGCAAATGCTCAAC